>NW_024039268.1:0-130000 GCF_016077235.1 Cyprinodon tularosa | reverse complement strand
CTTTTTTTTGGAATACAGTTTTTCTTTTTCTTTTCTTTTTATCAAATATCTCTAAAACAATGTTTGCAGTAAGACGCTGGATACAAATAAAGCAGCTACATCCTCCTAGCTTATCCAGATCCGTATCTTTGGGGTTTGCTTCAAGGTAAGTTAAACATAAATGAATTGTTCTGATCCTTCATTTAAAAAAAAAGGTTGATTTACACATAATTACCCTCTTATTGGTCTCCCAGTTGGTTATGAGATAAAACAATTTAGTGACTTCTTACGCAAACTTCTTTAAAGGAGAATGAATATTAAAATTATTCAGTTCTATTCAGTTTATTTCTATAGCTCCAATTCACATCATGTCATCTCAGGTCACTTTCCAGTTCACCAGATCATCCAGTCAGATTGATTCAAAGTTTTCTATCTAAGGAAAACCAGCTGATTGCATCGACTCATTGACTCTTCAGCAATCCCTCACACTAAGCATGCTTGCAGCGACAGTGGAGAGGAAAAATTCCCTTTGAACAGGAAGAAACCTCCAGCAGAACCAGGCTCAGTGTGAGCGGCCATCTGATCGAATTCAGTTTGTTCATGTTAATGACAGATCTTCCTCATGCTCAAAGGTTACCTGTGGAGTACCACAGGGATCAGTGCTAGGACCAATTCTCTTTACTTTATACATGCTCCCAATTGGTAGTTATTAGACAGCATTGGATTAATTTCCACTGTTATGCTGATGATACCCAGCTATATCTGGCTATAATCCAGATGAAGCTAACCCATTACATAGATTACAGGCATGTCTGAAGACATAAAAACCTGGATGACTCTTAACTTTCTGCTTCTGAATGCAGACAAAACAGAAGTTATAGGGCCGGATCTATCAAAGGTTTGCGTGTATTAAAACGTGAGCTATTTCACTGCGCACGCTAAAAAATGTACAAACTGATCTATCAACAGCGTGCTAAAAGGATTTGGTCTTTAAAACGTGCTAAATAGCGCCTCTTATCCATTTAGTACTTTTTCTGCAATGAATATGCAATATGGGGCGTTTACACGCAAAAGTGCGTCTTGTGGGAGGAGAACATGTAAATATATTAATTTAGCACTCGCAAAGTGATTTATTACACCTGAAAGCAATTTTGCTAACGGTATCTGACTCTATATTGAACAAGTTTCAAAAGAAGGTGCAAATGGTCTGTATGCGTAATTGCGCACACATGGCAGCGGTTATTGTCGCAAGAAGGAGACATGGAAATGAAGCAAGCAGACGCAGAGAACGCATTTTTTCACTCCGTGTGAATATTTTTGGAATGAACGAGGAAACGATCATCAAAACATATCGTTTATCCAGCATTGCCATTTTGGAGCTGTTGGAGGAACTCCGAATGGATTTGGAGCCAGCCACAAGGAGGACCCACCCCAGATATTACAAAACTCCTTGCAACGTTGCACTTTTTTGCATCTGGGTCATTCCAGCATAGGTTGCAGCGAGAGCTGGAATCTCCCAATCTCGTTTTTTCAGAAGTGCTGTCCGACGGGGTCGGGGTTCTCCCCCTGCGCCTGTGGAGCAACATGCCAATGCTGCAGGGATGAATACGCGCAATAATCTCATCCACAGTCACTTCTTGTGAGCCATTTGGTATGTGCATTTTTCTACAGGCCAATACAAAACACTAGTGCATTAAGAAATTTTAATCTTACAGTGACCCCCAACAAATATATATATATATATATATATATATATATATATATATATATATATATATATATATATATATATATATATATATTTATTTGTTGGGGGTCACTAAGATTAAAATTTTTAAATGCTCTAGTTTGTACAAACTACTTTGCCGCAAACCACAAAACGCGCAAAACCATCATTTAAATAGGGTGTCTCCAACAATTTTGCACCTGCCACCAGTTACGCAATCACTCTTGTTAAATCACCCGCAATCCATGGTTCAGCCCCTCGCGCAAAATTCCAGTTTGCGAGCGCAAATTACTGCACGCAAAATTGGATCTTGATAAATCCGGCCCATAGTCTTTGGACCAGAGTCTCTGAAAAAGAAACTGATTAGCCAGTCACTTCATTTGGATGGGATTAAACTGATTTCAGATAATAAAGTAAAAAATCTTGGTGTTATTTTTAAATCCCAGATCAAAGAGGTTTCTAGAATTTCCTTCTTTCATCTGAGGAACATTGCAAAAATTAGAAATCTCCTGTCCAGGGGTGATGCTGAGAAACTAGTCCATGCATTTGTTACTTCAAGGCTGGACTATTGTAATTCTTTACTATCAGGAAGTCCACAAACTGTAGTTAAAAGCCTTCAGCTGATCCAAAATGCTGCAGCCAGAGTTCTAATGAAAATGAAAAAGAGAGATCATATCTCTCCTATCCTGGCTTCTCTTCATTGGCTTCCTGTTAAATCCAGAATAGAATTTAAAATCCTCCTTCTCACATATAAAGCCTTAAATGGCCAAGCTCCATCTGATATCAGAGATCTGATTGTTCCTTATGTTCCTAACAGAGCACTTCGCTCTCAATCTGCAGGTTTACTAGTGGTTCCTAGAATTTCTAAAAGTAGAATGGGAGGCAGATCTTTTAGTCATCAGGCTCCTCTCCTGTGGAACCAACTACCAGTTTTAGTCCGTGAGGCAGACACCCTGTCTACTTTTAAGGCTAGGCTTAAAACTTTCCTTTTTGATAAAGCTTATAGTTAGAGTGGCTCAGGTTATCCTGATCTATCTCTATAGTTATGCTGCTATAGGCTTAGACTGCTGGAGGACATAGGGGCCCCATTTTTCATCATTCTGCTTCATTCTCTCTCTGTTCTCCTATTCTGCAGAATCTGTTAGTTCAATCTCTAACCTTCTGCTCTCTCTGCTTTTCCTCAGAGTAGCTTTGCCTCGTCTGTTCCTGTTTGGCTGTGACGCCATCCTGGAAAGAAACATCAGCTGTGCTGCTTCTATCAACACCCTTGTTTATAGATGTTGGAGATCGGCCTGTTTTCCAGTGTGGTCCTGTTTCTCTGACCGTGACTGAGTGGATGTGCTCTCTTCGTCCTCTGGCATGGGAGCTGGCTCGGAGCTCGTCTGCCTGGCTGTGTGTTTCCTGGACGGGGCCGCCTTTTACAGCTGCTTTTTGTATCTCTGCTTCTGTCTCCTTGAACCCCAGTGGTCCTCAGCAGATGGCCGCTCACACTGAGCCTGGTTCTGCTGGAGGTTTCTTCCTGTTCAAAGGGAGTTTTTCCTCTCCACTGTCGCTACAAGCATGCTTAGTGTGAGGGATTGTATTTGAGTCGATGCAATCAACTGGTTTTCCTTAGATAGAAAACTTTGTATCAATTTGACTGTATGATCTGGTTGAACTGTAAAGTGCCTTGAGATGACATGTGTAGTGAATTTGGCGCTATATAAATAAACTGAATTGAATTGAATGACACTTAATTATCAATGTGCAAGAGCTTAGAGCGCAACAGGTGAGGCAATTCTCAGCATCAATACCCTTCTTCTCATAACAGCGTCTCAGCAAAAGGCTAAAGGGCTATTCCACTTCTTTTCTTACAATCTAAGTGTTGTTAATCTGCTCTTCTTTAAAAACTATTGCAATCAGACGCTTCAGAACTGCTTTATATTATTCCAGGATAAAAGAAGAATTTTTAAAACTCCCTTTTAGTTTTTTCTCCCTTGTGAAACTTCAATAATAAGTCCTGGAAGGGCTTTTTTCTTTCTTTTTTTGCTTCTTGGCCATACAGGTGCTGGTCATAAAATTAGAATATCATGAAAAAGTAGATTGATTTCAGTAATTCCATTTAAAAAGTGAAACTTGTATATTATATTCATACATTACATACAAACTCATATATTTCAGATGTTTATTTTGTTTAATTTTGATGATTACAAATGACAACAAATGAAAATCTCAAATTCATCATATCAGAAAATTAGAATATTACTGAAGACCAATAAAAACAAAGGATTTATAGAAATGTTGGCCAACTGAAAAGTATGAACATGAAAAGTATGAGCATGTACAGCACTCAGTATTTAGTTGGGCCTCCTTTGGCCTGTATTACTGCAGCAATGCGGCGTGGCATGGAGTCGATCAGTCTGTGGCACTGCTCAGGTGTTATGATAGCCCAGGTTGCTCTAATAGTGGCTTTTAGCTCTTCTGAATTGTTGGGTCTGGTGTATTGCATCTTCTTCTTCACAATACCCCATAGATTTTCTATGGGGTTAAGGTCAGGAGAGTTTGCTGGCCAATTAAGAACAGGGATACCATGGTCCTTCAACCAGGTACTGGTAGCTTTGGCACTGTGTGCAGGTGCCAAGTCCTGTTGGAAAATGAAATCTGCATCTCCAAAAAGTTGGTCAGCTGCAGGAAGCATGAAGTGCTCTAAAACTTCCTGGTATGTGGCTGCGTTGACCCTGGACCTCAGAAAACACAATGGACCAACACCAGCAGATGACATGGCACCCCAAACCATCACTGACTGTGGAAACTTTACACTGGACTTCAAGCAACGTGGATGAAGTGCCTCTCTTCTTTTCCTCCAGACTCTGGGACCTTGATTTCCAAAGGAAATGCAAAATTTACTTTCATCAGAGAACATGACTTTGGACCACTCACCAGCAGTCCAGTCCTGTTTCTCTTTAGCCCAGGCAAGACGCTTCTGACGCTGTCTGTGGTTCAAGAGTGGCTTGACACAAGGAATGCGACAGCAGAAACCCATGTCTTTCATACGTCTGTGTGTGGTGGTTCTTGAAGCACTCACTCCAGCTGCAGTCCACTCTTTGTGAATCTCCCCCACATTTTTGAATGGGTTCTGTTTCACAATCCTCTCCAGGGTGCGGTTATCTCTCTTGCTTGTACACTTTTTTCGACCACATCTTTTCCTTCCCTTCGCCTCTCTATTAATGTGCTTGGACACTGAGCTCTGTGAACAGCCAGCCTCTTTAGCGATGACCTTTTGTGTCTTGCCCTCCTTGTGCAAGGTGTCGATGGTCGTCTTTTGGACAACTGTCAAGTCAGCAGTCTTCCCCATGATTGTGTAGCCTATAGAACTAGACTGAAAGACCATTTAAAGGCTTTTGCAGGTGGTTTGAGTTAATTAGCTGATTAGAGTGTGGCACCAGGGGCCATCAATTTTGAACCTTTTCACAATATTCTAATTTTCTGATATGATGAATTTGAGATTTTCATTTGTTGTCATTTGTAATCATCAAAATTAAACAAAATAAACATCTGAAATATATGAGTTTGTATGTAATGTATGAATATAATATACAAGTTTCACTTTTTAAATGGAATTACTGAAATCAATCTACTTTTTCATGATATTCTAATTTTATGACCAGCACCTGTATATTTAACTTGGCATAAGCCAGATTGACACATTCTTTTCTGTTCCTACACCGTATCAATGTAGGTATCGTTCTGTAGAGCGTGTTGGCAAAAAGGAGGGACATTCAGTACAATTGGTCACACACGTCACTGCATTTCAAATAGTTAAAAAGGAACAATTGGCTTCATGATATTATCATCCTATATGATATCTAAATGCTTTAGACTTAAGGTGTATCACAGTGAGGCTGCAGGGTTGTTTCACCACGGGCTGAGTCATCAAATAGGAGGAGCTTGAGCTGCATGAATCTTTGTGTTATGTTCTGTTATTGCACCAAAAGGACAGTAGGGGGAGCTCTGTACATGGATATGTGATACTGCTGTATGTGAGGGAGGAGGAGAAGGAGATGGAGAATAAAAAGAAAGGACTGAAGCTGAACCAGACTGAGGCTACTTAATTTCGATTACTTCAATAGAGCAACACAACACTTTGTCATGAGAATAACTAAATGTTTGTAACAGGAATGTAGTGTGGATTAGTTTTTACTCTAGGCTTCAGAGTGAAGTAGTGTTGGGATCTGGAGATCTGCCACCTGTCTCCTGCAGAGAGCGCTATGGGTCTACTGAGCTGGAGCCTCCTGCACACCTGAGGATCATCAGCCCATCAGGAGACCAGCTACATAAGCAGCGGCCAGACCTGTCTTCAGCGCCGGAGTGTTGATCAGTTTTGGTTAGCAGAACCTGATCCTCAGCCTGCACATATATTCTCTGTCTGCTCTGGAGAGTAACCTGATTCTAACCAGCCTCTGTCTTCTCTGCCTGATCGAAGTCAGTAGCTCTGGAGGAGCTCATGTTTGGAAACCTGCTTGCCTGCCCTAAGAAGCCAAACCTGAAGATCCTCAGTCTGAATCTCCCTGCTAGTTCTCAGGAGAGAACTTGGAGAACTACTCAAGGTCTGAACCTCGCTAGCCTGAAGCTAAGCTCAGCCGCTGCTAAGCTCCCTGCTGAACCCACAGTCTCTGGACCCAACCGGTTCCCCTCTCCTCCGATCAGCCTGAACCTCATCAGGTACAACTCTGAATCAAAACCCTGTCAAGACGTCATAGTCTATTCAATTCAGTTTATTTATATAGCGCCAAATTCACAACACATGTCATCTCAAGGCACTTTATAGATCCAGATCAACCAGATCATACAGTCAAATTGATACAAAGTTTTCTATCTAAGGAAAACCCGTTGATTGCATTGACTCATTGACTCAAATACAATCCCTCACACTAAGCATGCTTGTAGCGACAGTGGAGAGGAAAAACTTCCTTTTAACAGGAAGAAACCTCCAGCAGAACCAGGCTCAGTGTGAGCGGCCATCTGCTGAGGCCGACTGGGGTTCAAGGAGACAGAAGCAGAGACACAAAAAGCAGCTGTAAAAGGCGGCCCCGTCCAGGAAACACACAGCCAGGCAGACGAGCTCCAAGGCAGCTCCCATGCCAGAGGACGAAGAGAGCACATCCAGTTAGTCACAGTCAGAGAAACAGGACCACACTGGAAAACAGGCTGATCTCCAACATCTATAAACAAAGGTGTTGATGGCAGCAGCACAGCTGATGTTTCTTTCCAGGATGGAGTCACAGCCAAACAGGAACAGACGAGGCAAAGCTACTCTGAGGAAAAGCAGAGAGAGCAGAACGTTAGAGATTGAACTAACAGATTCTGCAGAGTGGGAGAATAGAGATAGAATGAAGCAGAATGATGAAATGGGGGTCCCTATGTCCTCCAGCAGTCTAAGCCTATAGCAGCAGAACTATAGAGATAGATCAGGATAACCTGAGCCACTCTAACTATAAGCTTTATCAAAAAGGAAAGTTTTAAGCCTAGCTTTAAAAGTAGACAGGGTGTCTGCCTCACGGACTAAAACTGGTAGTTGGTTCCACAGGAGAGGAGCCTGAGAACTAAAAGATCTGCCTCCCATTCTACTTTAGAAATTCTAGGAACCACTAGTAAACCTGCTGATTGAGAGCGAAGTGCTCTGTTAGGAACATAAGGAACAATCAGATCTCTGATATCAGATGGAGCTTGGCCATTTAAGGCTTTATATGTGAGAAGGAGGATTTTAAATTCTATTCTGGATTTAACAGGAAGCCAATGAAGAGAAGCCAGGATAGGAGAGATATGATCTCTCTTTTTCATTTTCATCAGAACTCTGGCTGCAGCATTTTGGATCAGCTGAAGGCTTTTAACTACAGTTTGTGGACTTCCTGATAGTAAAGAATTACAATAGTCCAGCCTTGAAGTAACAAATGCAAGGACTAGTTTCTCAGCATCACCCCAGATACTGTGATCACTGTGTAAGTGGCGGCCTAGTGGTTAGGGCATATGGCTTTGAATCCTGAGGTTGTGAGTTTCATCCCCGACTCCCACAGACTGCCACTCTTGCTCCATGAGCAAGACCCTTAACCCCACACTGCTCCCCGGGCGCCGCACAACAGCAGCCCACTGCATCCCAAAGGGGATGGGTTAAATGCAGGGAATTAATTTCATTGCTCTGTACTTGTGAAAGTTTAATGACAATAAAATTAAATTACTGTTACCATAAAAGATGGAAATTGTAAAAACCTATTTTATGTGGGATTTAAATGACAGGTCCTGATCAAAAACAACACCAAGATTTTTTACTTTATTATCTGAAATCAGTTTAATCCCATCCAAATGAAGTGACTGACTAATCAGCTTCTTTTTCAGAGACTCTGGTCCAAAGACTATAACTTCTGTTTTGTCTGCATTCAGAAGCAGAAAGTTAAGAGTCATCCAGGTTTTTATGTCTTCAGACATGCCTGTAATCTATGTAATGGGTTAGCTTCATCTGGATTATAGACAGATATAGCTGGGTATCATCAGCATAACAGTGGAAATTAATCCCATGCTGTCTAATAACTCTACCAATTGGGAGCATGTATAAAGTAAAGAGAATTGGTCCTAGCACTGATCCCTGTGGTACTCCACAGGTAACCTTTGAGCGTGTTGAAGATCTGTCATTAACATGAACAAACTGAATTCGATCAGATAGATCAGATTTAAACCAGTCTAGTGCTGTTCCTTTAATTCCAACAAAATATTCAAGTCTTTAAAAATCTATATATTATGATCAACTGTCTTGTTGTGATATTTTAAAATGTTTATTGCCCTCCCCAGTAGGGGTGGCAAATATCTTTTTTAATCAGATATTATTTGGACTGTCATATGTCATATATGGTTTATGAACACACGCCCTATTGGCTTTAGTTAGAACAACAAATGAAAGTGTGACTTGAGCTCTAATCATGGTCAAACAGTTAATTCTGCACATACATGGAACAAATTCACCACAACTTCTGTTCAAAATATAAGAGTTTATTAACAAAATCATTCAGCTCCAAGTCAAACATATTTCAGTTAAAAACTCTTCACTAAAACTAGTGAAACTAAACTAACTATTATGTACAAAGAGGAAGGGGAAAATGGTTGAAAACCATATTACAGTTTAGGATGGATTTGAGTTTGAGAACCAAAGTTTATCTGGAAGAATTTGGGATCTGATCAAATTAGCTTTTCACTAATTTAGAGAAATTGGAATGTTTTTAGACCAATTCACAATGCAAATCCATGAGGTGAATAAAACATTATTTGGCCAAATAATGTTTTATTGAATGATTTGCTTAATCAAGAACCAAAAACCTTTAGTTAAATGATTCTTTGCACCTCTTTGAAATAACTAGCAGCGAATAGACATCAGGATTCCACTACATGACTCTTGGTCAGACTTGCTAATGGGAATGTAACGAGCATCTGAGGAACACATGAACACTAATGTTACACCAGTGTTTAAACCTTAGTGAAATAAAGCTTGTCCAAGCTTCAGCAATGTTCCTGTAGCATAGCGCAGCATGCAGTCCATTCTGTTAGCTTGTCTTTACTCATCAGGAAACACATTAAATGATCAACATAATCAAAAGGCATATTGTTTAACTAGATTCTGTCCCTAACTGTGCCAGACCTGCAAACCTCTGTCGATGTCTGACATGTAACAGGCATGTATTATTAAGGGTTTATCAGACTCACACATCATCATTAAATAATCTTAACAATTATCTTAAAAGCTTCAGGTACAGTCTTAATCATATCTAAAAGTGGAAATAAAGAGGAATACTTCCTTAAATAACTTGTTTGGAACTTGATCTAACATAAGTTGAAACCTTTGATGAAGACAATAGTTTTGCTAACTCTGAAAGTTCAACTGGATCTAAGCAGTCTAAACCGGGTTCAGATTCTATGGCTACCTCAGATGCTGCCTCACTTTCCAGAGATAAACCAATCATAGTTAGAGGAGTGCTGAGGATCTTATCCTTAATAGAATCACCCATAAATGATCACAGCAGGGGGAACGGACAGTTCACAAGAGCTCTGGGTGGATATCGCAACTGTATTGAAAAGAAAACTAGAATTATGGGCGTGCAGGTGGCGCCATGGTTAGTGCGCACTGTGACGGTTTTACAAGTTTAATCATTTTAGTTTTAGTTTTTTAACTGGGTGTTTGTCACTGTTTTAGCTGTGCCAGTCAGGTATCCCTCCTGACAAGAGAGATAAACATATATATATATATATTTTTAAACCAGTCACACAAGGACCATACACTTCTGTGTGTAGACCCTTACAAATAAAGAATGGAAACTCTTCACAAATAGACCAACAAAAAATTAGGCTTAACAGTCCTTGTATTTCAAAAAGAAAAAATTAAATAAATATATAGCCATCAAAAAATAATCACAAAATTCTTCCCCACAAAATAAATGTCAATTTTTATCCAAGGGATTAAGGCTCCAATATAAATTGCCACACAGCAAGAGCTGTGAATAAACAAGAGAAAAAAAAAACATAAGTGCCTAAACACAACAAAAGTCCTACAATTGCATAAAAAACACAACAAACAAACAAACATAGAATGAACTTACAGGTCAGATGAAAAAAAAACCTTGCTCAGAGGCAGGAGCTGGAACAGGTTTTCGGTTGTTGGTTTCACTAGATGAATATATTTAAAATTTATTTAATTTTTTTAACGGGGCAAAATTATTAATTTATATTTTCAGTAAGTATAGCACTTACGGAGGATCTTTAACTGTGACGTCACCGGCTTCCGGGTAATTGTGATGACACGTCGGCACGGCAGGAGCACAGAATGAAGTTTGTTTGGTTTTCTCTTTTTCCTTAATGATCGGTGGGATCCAGAACAGAGGCAAAATACTGAAAGCACGAGGGATTAAACGGCCTCGGACTGACTTTGTTACTGGTCGATAGAACGGAATATGCAGACGTAGTAGCAGCAGCTGTTTCTGTTACGCTGTCTGCTGAGACACTGACATTTTCAAACTGGAGCTAGGAGTCAGATTGAACAGCGGACCAATCAGGTAAGTGCATCTGTTTAATGGGCGTAAAGAAGGCGTGTCTTGAGCTGTGAAGAAGCAGGAGGATTTAGGAATAACGGTGCAGCAGCTCTGTGCAACAAGCAGGTTGTCACAGCACGACTCATGTATGGAGGCCTTAGTCCTTCACGCGGCTGACCTGGTTTTGCATCTGACCTGTGCTCCTTTGCCGCATGTCTCTCCCCCCCTCTCATACCCCCTTTCCTGTCAGCCTACTATCGAAAAAATGCTCCATAAAAACTAGAGTTATTCTTATCTTCTCTTTTAATAAAGAGAAATATGCTCCTCTAGTTCTACGCAGGGTCATTTTATACAGCAGTTGAGATGAGGTAGGATTCCAGTAGGCCTGTAGAGCACCATGTTCTGTCCAGTTTCTTAGCATTTTGCTTCAAAGTATGCAGCTCTGTATTAAACCAGGCCAGCCTCCTATTATTAAATTTCATCATTTATAAATGGGCTGCATTGTATCACTGCATGAAAAGTGAGATTTTCGTCCCCGTAAACCCCCGCAGATCTCCCTGATTTTCGTCAGTTTCCGACAATTTGCAACCCGTGCTTGTCCGCGTTTGTCGTGCCACAAATTGTCGGAAACGTACCGTGACGTATGTGGAGAGCGATCAGCTGTACTAATGGCCCTAATTAGCATATGAATGCAGCAAACCCGCGCGGCTGGCCCGGTCTGGCTTGAATAACCTTCTCAGTATTGGCTGAAACCACTATTCTCAAACAAGTGAAATTGCTCGTGATTGGCAGCAAGACCACACGTGGCCACGCCAGGCTTTAATTTTCTTACTGAGTATTGGACGGAACCGCTTCTTTTTAAACAAGTAAAGTCGCTCGTGATTGGTTGGCATATATATATAAATTTACATATAAATTTACATATAAATTTACATATATATATATATATATATATATTTATGAATATATATTTATTTATTCATATATTTATTCATTCATATGGTGTGTATTTATGTTATCCTACACTACTACACAATTATTATTCTACCATCAAGGACATGAATGAATTTATACAGGAAATGAACATTTGCCAGGAAGCTGTTTATGCATAGAAAGAGCTTTATTAAAACACACACAACTATATACAACGCGTATCCAAACACATGCGTATCTAAAAATTACAACTCCGTGAATGGTCCGTTTGCTTCCTCGGGGTTGGAGGTAACAGGCAGCATTCCCTCCGAGGCAGGTCCGATGTGCAGACGCCTACTGTGCGTGGCCCTGTACTTCAGCATCGCTTCTAACCGGGACTGCAGCTTAACACAGAGTTCAGTGAGATCCGTCCTACGAAATGGCGGAGACCGTACAATCCATCTAGAGACACCGCGACGACGCCATCTTCTTCGTCGGACATGAGGCCGACGGTGGCGGACTTCCAGAGTTCCACTTCCTCATCTGCTAGCACACTCTGCCTCGCTTTCAGCAGCTGAAAAAAACCCCAAAAACAATGAATCAGCGCACTGCATATGGACACAACACATCTATCAATGCACCTGAAAAATAGTCACCAAATAAAGTCTTACCCTCTTTCTTCTGGCCCGACTCCGAGCAGATTGCTTGGCAGCCTCCGCACGCAACGTGTTGGCTGGCTGCGTATATCTGAAGCTCCTGCGTACCGTCTCAAAATACGTCTTACAGGCAGCTGGAAAACAATTAAATGAGAGTGATATGAATAAAAAATCAAACGCAAGTCACAGTAACAAGGAAGGAGAAAACATTAAAACAAGTCACTTACACACAATGTCGTCTTTATCAACATCGTGCAAATCTGGACTTGCTGATATGGCTCCGAGCAAATAGGAGGTCTGTGAAAACAAAATGTACAGCTATGATCGGTATCTATCCGTATCCATTGCCTTTTACCGCAGAATGAAAGCATATTCTTTAAATCTTACCCTTGCTCCGGTTCATAGCGCCTGCAATTAGTCTCCGAGTTGTGAGTTGTTCTTGCAAGGCTACTATTAGCCGTAGCTTTAGGCTAGGCTGCTATTAGCCGTAGCTTTAGGCTAGGCTGCTATTAGCCATAGCTTTAGGCTAGGCTGCTATTAGCCGTAGCTTAGGCTAGGCTGCTTTTAGCTTAGCAGGCAGTAATCGAACATATATTTACCGCTAGCTTCTCTACTTTGAGTTCGTCTTGTTCGATGCAGAGTCGCCATTGCGTCCAAGAGGAGTTTTACCCCGAAATCCCACATACTCCACTCCAGACTGCCTGCACAAAGCAAAGCACACATCCTTCTTCTTCTTCTTCTTCTTCTTCTTCTTCTTCTTCTTCTTCTTCTTCTTCTTCTTCTTCTTCTTCTTCTTCTTCTTCTTCTTCTTCTTCTTCTTCTTCTTCTTCTTCTTCTTCTTCTTCTTCTTCTTCTTCTTCTTCTTCTTCTTCTTCTTCTTCTTCTTCTTCTTCTTCTTCTTCTTCTTCTTCTTCTGTTGTTTTATGGCGGATTGGCAGGCCAACGTAAAAGGTGCATTTCCGCCACCTACTGATCTGGAGTGTGGAGTGCACAGTTTTGGAAGACTGTGCTTTACCCAAAAAAAGAAAAAAAGAATCCTATAACTAAATCCTATTAATTGTTCCTGTATCTTTTAGATATTTGAATAATATTTCATTAACTCTTGTTTGTCTTATGTCGTTTCCTAACAGTGCTTTTATTGAATTCCCATTAATCCCTATTTTTCTCAACTCTTGTATGAACTTCATTCTCTCCCTTACATACGCAGTACACTCAAAAATAATATGTTGTACTGTTTCTGGATCTCCGCATTTGTCACAATTTCCTGTGTCATGTTTCCCTATTTTAAAAAGACTGTAGTTTAATGCTGTGTGACCTATTCTTAGCCTTGAAATCTTTTTTCCTATTTCCTTATCTTTTCCTCTCCTTTCCAATAAACTTTTGAATCTGATACAAATGTCTTCCTTTTGACTCATTATTCCATATCGTTTGCCATTTCTTTCGAGTTTCAATTGCAATCAATGTTTTCATTTCTGATTTACTTAAAAATACATTCATTTCTATTTGCTGATGATTTAATGCTTTCTTTGCTAGCTTGTCCGCTTTCTCATTTCCATCTACACCCACATGTGCTGGCACCCAGAGAAAGTATACTAGTATTTTTAACTGCCTTATTCTAAATAGACTTTGCAATACTTCAAATATCAAATTCAAACTGCTTGCCTCTTTCTTTACTACCCATCCAAAGCTTTTTATTTCGTTATATTCATATTCCCAACAATCTTTCAGAAGAAGTCTGCCCGGATGATTTTCTTTATGTCCTTTTACACTAGCCCAATATCTCATTCTCAGTTGAGTCCTTCGTTGTTCAAGTGGCATTTCTCCCAATTCAACTAGTAATGATACTACTGGAGATGATCTAAATGCTCCACAACAAATACGTAAAGCCTGATTTTGTATAACTTCTATCTTATTAAGTAAGGTTTTATTCGCAGAGCTATAAACTATACTACCATAATCTATGTTTGACCTAATCACTGCATAATAAATTATCTTCAAATACTGACAGCTTGCTCCCCAATCAGCTCCTGACAAGCTTCTTAACACATTTATTCCTTTTTTGCATTTTTCTATTAATTTCTGAATATGAACTCCAAAACTTAATTTATAGTCCATCCGCACACCTAAATATCTCACCACTTTCACTTGTTCCAGCAGGTAGCCGTACATTTTGATATTTAAAGTAGGATTTTGTTTTTTATTTGAAAAGCATATTGCATACATCCTCCGCTGTAAAGAGCATGCGTGAGATGAACCAGGGTTTCCGCGGATCAATAAAAACAATTAAAAATTCATTCATTTTTTTTTTAATCAAGGCCTTAATTGGCACTAAAATTATTTAAATATGTTTATCGAAGTATTTATAATTCTTTAATAAAAAATGCTTATAAAAACAATTTCGTCAGATTTATTATATCGCTCCAGGCGGAGAAAAAGCTAGAGGATATATATATACGTATATATGTGTGTGTGTGTGTGTGTGTGTGTGTGTGTGTTTACATACATACAGGAGTCATGGAACTCTGCTTCCAGCTCCTTCATATTTCATGTACACTAATAACTTGTGTACATGGTTCTTGTTGATGGCATTAAAATCATTTCTAATAGCATTAAAATAGCATTAAATTAGAGTCACTCATTCCTGTATGAACCCTGTGAGTGCTTAATTTAATATGACATATTAAAAAAATCCCACCATCATCCAGCATATGTTCAGTTTCTGCCCAAATATATATATATATATATATATATATATATATATATATATATTTTTTTTTTTTTTTTTTTGTAGATTTTTGTAACGGGGATAAGGATAATTCAAAACAGCTCTTTTTTAATGAACTTGTTCTCTACTCCCAAACTCAGCATCTCTTTTCATTCCTGTAATAAGAAGTTTCTTTTGAATGGATTTGATTAAAGTTTAAGTCCCTCGGTATAAAATAAATATTTTGATGGAGATGAGAAATCTGCTTCCTCGTTGGTGAATAACCAATAGTTTGGATCCAATCATTTAAATAAACGGTGTTAGTTTTTCTTTTTATATATAAGAACTGTGCTATAATTTCTAGTCACCGATCTGTTGCTGCTATATTTTAATTTGACGAACCGGAATTTGTCGATGCTCTTTTTCCTGTTTGGTGCGATTGCAATTGCGGATCTTGACCTGGCCGGACCTTATGACCACAGTGTACCAATCTTCTGATGGCTACTTCCAACAGGATAATGCGCCATGTTATAAAGTGAATCATCTCAGACTCATTTCTTGAAACTTTTCCACTTAAGTAATTGTGAATTGAGCATATTGACAGACAACATTTTATTTTTTATCTTAAATGCAATTTTTTTTTTATAATTACTGCTCTAAATGTATTGCTCTGTCAGCTAAAGGTCTGTTTTGGTCTCTATACTTTAATTAAATAAATCAATTCAAGCTAAAATGTAAGAGGCTATACCTGATCTCTTTGTATCAGAGATTTTCTTACCCAGGGTTGCAGGGGGGGGGTAAAACCCCCCTGCAACCCTGGTTTGCATTTGTATAGCTCACAGCATGTTCATTTACATGTTAAAGCCTCCCCTAGAATTCCATGGGGGGGAGGCATGGGGGGAACACTGCCTAAGAAATTCCACGTCAATTTCTGACAATTTACGGGAGTTTTCGGCGAAGCCTGCAAATTGCCGTAAACTGCCGCTAACCTGAAGTTCCACGACAATCTACAGTGCCGCATAGTGACGAAAATCCCACTTTTCATGCAGTGTATGTAGCAAAAACTAGTAACCCCTTCAATAAAATCAGTTTGTGAAGGGGAATAAGTTAAATGGTTTCAGTCTGTAATATTGTTCAGTGATACAGAGGCACACCCCTCCTGCTGAGCTTTTAAAGGATGAACTATATCCATTCAACTTCCAGTTGCTCTTCTTATATATAAAGTAAAAGTAAACAACATATATTCACCATTGTCATACATTCCTTGGTCATCATTTTTCTTCATATTAGACACAAACAATAAGAAAAACAAAAGACAGCATGCAAGGATGAATAAAAAAGAAAATATGTTTCATATCTTATTCGGATGTGGTGTCTGAACGGCGGCGCTATGAGCCTCAGAGTGATGAGGGTGAAGGTGTTGATTCTAATCCCAAATGACACAAGATTTTTTACTTTATTATCTGAAATCAGTTTAATCCCATCCAAATAAAGTGACTGACTAATCAGCTTCTTTTTCAGAGACTCTGGTCCAAAGACTTTAACTTCTGTTTTGTCTGCATTCAGAAGCAGAAAGTTAACAAACAAACTGAATTCGATCAGATAGATAAGATTTAAACCAGTCTAGTGCTGTTCCTTTAATTCCAACAAAATATTCAAGTCTTTCTAAAAGAATATTATGGTCAACTGTATCAAATGCAGCACTGAGATCCAACAGGACGAGCACAGATACAAGTCCATTATCTGAGGCTATGAGAATATCATTAGTGACTTTCACCAGAGCTGTTTCAGTGCTATGATGAGCTCTAAAGCCAGACTGAAACTCTTCAAAAAGTTCACTATGGTGGAAGTGATCGCACACTTGTTTGGCAAGTACTTTCTGAAGAATTTTGGATAAGAAAGGAAGATTGGATATAGGTCTATAATTAACCAAGTCATCTGGGTCAAGAGACGGTTTCTTAAGCAGAGGTTTAATTCCAGCAACCTTAAAAGCCTTTGGTACATATCCCTGTAACAGAGATAGATTAATCACATCTAAAATGGAGGAGGAGATCAAAGGGAATACCTCCTTAAATAACCTGGTTGGAACTGGATCTAACATCCAAGTTGAAGGCTTAGATGAAGACAATAGTTTTGCTAACTGTGAAAGTTCAACTGGATCAAAGCAGTCTAAACCTGGTTCAGATTCCATGACTACCTCAGGTACAATCGCGGATAGAGGAGTGCTGATGATCTTATTTTTCATAAGATCAATCTTATTTATAAAGAATCCCATAAAATCATTGCTGCTAAGAGCAGGTGGAATGGATGGTTCAACAGAGCTATGGCTCTAAAGAAATCTAGGATTATTCTTATTCTCCTCTATTAATGAGGAGAAGTATGCTGCTCTTGCTTTACAAAGGCTCCTCTTATACAGCAGTAAACCATTTTTCCAGACTAGGAAGGACTCCCGCAGGCCTGTGGAGCGATATTTTCTCTCCAGTTTCCTAGCATTTTGCTTCAAAGTGCGCAGCTCTGCATTAAACCAAGGAGCAAGCTTTCTATCTTTAATGGTTTTCATTTTTAAAGGAGCTGCGTTGTCTAAGGCAATACGCAGAGAACTAGCAACCCCATCAACAAAATCATCCACATGTGAAGGGGAATAAGCTATGCTTTTGCACTCTGCAGCACTGCTCAGTGACACAGAGGAGAGAGAAAGTGAAGCAGATTCTTTAAAATGCACTATCTGATAAAGATCTACTAAAATGTAACCTTCTTTTGGGGGAGGAGAACTCTGTTAAAGTAATCCTGAAGGTTATTAGAAAGTGGTCAGAGAGGACAGGGTTGTGAGGAAATACTGTTATTTCTTCACATTCTATCGCCGTATGTCAGCACAAGATCCAAAGTATGAAGATGAGAATGTGTGGGACTATTCACATTTTGAACAAAGCCAATAGTGTCTAAGATAGCATTAAAGGCTGCTCTTAAGCTATCGCCTTCAATGTCAGCATGGATGTTAAAATCTCCCACTATGATGACCCTGTCAGTATTTAATACCAAATCAGAAAGGAACTCTGAAAACTCTAAAAATTCAGAGTAAGGACCTGGTGGACGATACAAAGTTACAAAAAGAAGAGGTTTTCTGGCTTTGAAATTTGGATCAGGGAAATTAAGGGTTAAATGTTCAAAAGAGTTGTAGGTATTAACTGTTTTGGGAGTAATCAGTAAGTCAGACTGGAAGATTGTTGCTACTCCTCCTCCTCGCCCAGAACTTCTGGGGATGTGAAAATTTAAATAGCTTGAAGGAGTTGCCTCATTTATGCTCACATAATCCTCTTGCTGCAGCCAGGTTTCTGTAAGGCAACACAAGTCAATGTGATTATCACAAATCAAGTCATTAACTAGCAGACTTTTAGAGGAAAGAGATCTTATGTTAAACAGACCACATTTAATCGTTTTTTTTATCTTTTTCCCCAATTGGAGTTATTTTGATTTTAATTAGATTATCATGATTTACTCCTTTGGGAATCTTGGCTAATTTATTAGATTTTGGTCGTGGGCAAGACACTGTCTGGATGGAGTAAAGAGTGGGTAACAGTAGAGAAGCTGCAGAGATGTGTGTTAAACTACAACTCTGCTTCCTGGTCTGCACCCTGGGTGGGCACAGATCCACGACTACGCTTTCTGCGTACAGTTACCCAATCGCCTGGCTGCTCAGGCACTGCTGGAGGACAGCTACGTGGGGGGCCTACTTTAACTCCTGGATGTTCAACATCCCTCGCCTCGCCTCCAAAGCTACAAAAATACTACACTTATTACACATCCCATTATCACTAAAGGAGGCAGAGGAATAACTGAACATCTGACACAGAGAGCAGGAGAGAGGAGAGGAAGAAGGAAGAGTTGGAAAAGAGTCAAGGGAGGGAGAGAGAGAAGCCATAGCAATGCTAAGCTAGCGCTAGACTAGGCTAGCTACTCCTTGCTATCAGAAATAAAACCGTGTGAAACTGACAAGTGCTCAGTAGAAAAGTCCAGCAGAAGGTGCTATGTTTTAAAGTAGTCAGTTAGAGTTACTTAGATACAGAGAAATCACAGAGAAAATAACTTCAGATGGAGTTCCTCTGGACAGCTGCAACAGCTGCACACTCAGTTAATCCAAACAGGAAGTGAACAGGTCCAAACAGGAAGTCCACTGTGAAATTCTCATGCTGGAATTTCAGTCCTCCACTGATCTCTATTTATTTCAGTGAATAAATAGAGATCAGTGTTTCCAATTCACTAGTACCAAAGACAGAGAATGGACAAAGTCCCTGGATGAGTATCGGAGCAGACTTGTCTGTTCTCCAGACTGACAGCTGTCCCAGCATGCACTGCAGCAGCAGCTTCCAGGTTAGTGCTCACAGAGCTCAGAGTATTACGTTAAATGTTCTATTTTCTGTTGCCATTGTTCTATAAAAGCAATTTTAAGATCATTTGATGCAAGAACATTATACTTTAAGCTCCACTATATGGCCCATTTACTGATTTACTGCATAATTCATAATAAGTTCAGATGTTGAGTGGACTGCATCAACCAGAGGACCTCCATGTCTAACAGCAGCCAGGGCTAACCTTGGCCCGTCTGCTACAGCCCTCGCTCTGCAGAGCCATGTGTGAAGGACCGCTGGCTCTGATGAAGATTTTCTTTTTATTTGGCAAAATGTTCATTAGATTTGTGTTTATCTGACTGAGTTGATAATTATTCCCCCACTTAATGGAAAAAGTAAGAATTTATTATTTTCTAGAGACTACTAATATCAGAGGGTGAAATATGTCTGGTGACGTCATGAGCACACTTCTGTTCCAATTGATCAAGATGTATGCTGATGCTCCCGTTCTCCCCAAGTCCATACTTTCCTCTGTTCTTGTCTTCTTGTGAATTCAGAAACAGCCAGAGGGAAAAGACATGGTATTGCCAAGGCGGGGGTCGGCAACCCGCAGCTCCGGAAACGCATGCGGCTCTTTAACCTTTTTTCAAAATTTATAAAAAATAAATTTTTTTTGTTTGTTTGTTTTACTATGGTGGGCAGGAGGTCAAACAAAAAATATGTTTTCCAACGCTGTAAACATTTGTATCATAGATAAATTAAAACAATAATTTGCGTCATAGCCATAGAGATCATAACTTCCAAGCAGCAGGTGTGTCTCGGACTATGGATCCCAAAAGGAAGATAGTTAATGAGAACAGAAGATTCAAAGAATGGACCGAATCATTTGCATTCATTATTAATGCGGAAGGTTTGCCTGAATTTTGCTTTGCCATTAGAGGTTGTCAAAAAATTGAGATAGAAATTTGGAAAGGCATTTCCAGGGAAGGCAACCTAAATGTGCTGCTATGATTTGCCATGATCATTTACCATGATGGGTTTGAGTGATCGAACCCATATGCAGAAAACACACTCAGAGAGCTAGTAAAAGTTAACAGGTTTATTGGTGAGTGTTACAATGTATAGAGAGAGAGAGATAGATACCTGGTAATTCTTAGAGGGGAACCCAGCGGTCTGGTAACCCAGAACCTCTAAGGGGGAGAACACAGGATGAATTCAAGGTCCGTGAGTAAACTGAACAAGGCTGATGAATAATTTTGAGTTGACTCACGTTTGGGGGTTCTTGGTGATCCTTAGGTCCTGTTTGTGGGATATTTGTCCAGAGGTTACAATACTCGTTGGAGGGCGGACAGGCATACCTGAGTTGGGCCTAGAGGAGCAAAGGAACGGACTGTCACTGGGATTTCCAGAGGCGGGCTTGAATGCCAAAGATGAAGGTTTTCCCTTGCTCAGAGAGGCAAAAGTTTTCCTTCCAAGGGAGGAGAAGGAGCAGGCTTATCCAGCGAATCAGGAGGGTTTCCTACCAGAGAACACAAAAAGACACAAATGCTAAGCTTAGGCTCGGAGATACAAAGGCAAGGATTAGACTCAGCTAATCTCAGGAGGCTAGAGTACCCAATACTGGCAAACAGTCTGGCGTCCAGGTGGTGACAGTCCTTAGCTCTTGTACTCCTCTGGTAATGACCCAACAAGCCGCAGGTGTGGAGGAAAAACCCGAAAGCCGCTCTTTAAGCCAGAACGGGCAAAGAGCACCATCTGGAGGTGGAAACAAAACATAAAAAAACAACCCACAAACAGAAACCTAACATATGTATCCGACCTCCGAGCTGGGAGTGAGAGTAAAAGTGCGATTGCAGGGATGGAAACTTTATTTTTCTTTCTTCTTCCCCAAATCCTAAAAATACATAAATCATACCAAGGAAGGCTGGTGACGGAGGATCGGGGATTTCAGGGTTAGGGAGCGCTGCTCTGATGGATGTTAGTTCCTGCTTGGTTCCTCATGACTCAATCAACTCCTCCCAACAGAAACATGTCCACCATAGAAAGATTCCTTTATTGTGTTTCTATAATTTCATCAATGCAACAAAAAACATAACCGCGCAGTAAAGTGGAGTACGATGGGAGCGTTCACTACTCCTCCCTCACCTCATGTTGCTATGTGACATTTGCTCCAGGATAAACATTTAATCATGAATGCTTATTATATATTGAAGCCCACATAGTCCTTTTCTATAGTGCGATAATACAATTAGAGCCCGTTTTGCCATACAAGGCATATATACGACTTTTCCATTTTTGTGGCTCCAGACAGATTTATTTTTTGTTTTTTGGTCCAATATGGCTTTTTGGGCAATTTGGGTTGCCGACCCCTGTGCTAAGCTAAAGCTAGCCTAGGCCACCATCAGAAAAAAAAAAACATGGGAATGTGACAAGTGCCCAGTAGAAAAATGCAGCAATGGAAAATGTGTTTTAAGTTGCTTCTGGACAAAGAGATTTAAGCTCAAATGAAGAGAATGTGAGCAGCACCAAAGCATGTAGATCTACTGAACAACAACCAAAACAGGAAGAGACACAATATGCCTTACAGAAGCCTCAGGAGTTTACTAGTGGTTCCTAGAATTTCTCAAAGTAGAATGGCATACAGATCTTTTAGTTACCAGGATCCTCTAGTCTCCTGTGGAACCATCTAACAGTTTTAGTCCATGAGGCAGACACCATGTCTAGGCTAGGCTTAAAAAGATTCCTGAAACCAGGTAGAAATTATTTCCAATATTTAAGAACATGCTTAATATCTAATGTTTGATTTAATCATGCTGTTGCTATAAAAATTACACTTTTACGTTAAATACACTGCATAATAGTTTGTTTATTTTATTACCTTTATTGATACTAGATAATTCACTGATGGTGGTCAGAGGACCCGGTGGAGCCAGTGTACGGCAGCCTCGCTTCTGTCATGTAATATGAACCACCATGTAGTTTGCCACCATCAGTGTGTGAGTGTGTGCGTGAATGGGTGAATGACTGAATGTAGTGTAAACCACTTTGGTCAAGTCCTCTGAGTTGAAACAGCACTATATAAGTACAGGCCATTTACCATTTTAAAGATAAATAAAACTAATAAAACAGCATTAGCAGATCTACAATAAGTTTATAGCAGGTGTGAATGACCTGATCATCTGGCTGTAATTCATAGAATCAGAAAAGGGCCCCAACATCTAATTTAGCTTAGGGCCCAATAGAGGATAGGCCGGCTCTGGTTAAGTGACAGCTGCCCTCATGGTTTTTGAGATATCAGGGATTTATTTGTTTGCTGCAAGGACTTTTTCATAATATAATCTTTTATTTGGACAGCAGCACAAACTCTTTGTGCATAAGAAACTGGTTGGATACAGGAAATACCTCTCGGCATTGACACCTGTGTTAAAAAGAAATGTCAGAAATCGTTCTTTTTCTTTGTTTTTTTCTAATTTTTTTTTCTATCTTTGTCTCTTTATTCAGAGGTTGTTGGTCGATGTCAACGTGACCTTAAAGCGTCTCTGAAGAAGGAGTTTGAACGTGTCTCTGAAGGCGTTGCTAAAGCTGGAAAGGAAACCTTTCTGGATGAGATCTACACAGAGCTCTACATCACAAAGGGAAAGACTACAGAGGTCAACGATGAACATGAGGTCAGAAGGATTGAAGCAGCATCCTGGAAACAAAACATACCAGGAGAAACAATCAGATCAGAAGACATCTTCAAATCACCAGAAGGAAGGAGTCGGATCAGAACCGTGATGACGATGGGCGTGGCTGGCATCGGGAAAACAGTCTTAACACAGAAGTTCACTCTGGACTGGGCTGAAGGCAGAACCAACCAGAACATCCAGTTCATATTTCCATTCACCTTCAGACAGCTGAATGTTCTGAAAGAGGAAAAGTTCAGCTTGGTGGAACTGATTCATAAACACTTTAAGCCAATCAGAGATGAAAGGATCCACAGCTTTGAAAACTTCCAGGTTCTGTTCATCTTAGATGGTCTGGATGAGAGTCGACTTTCTCTCCACCGTGATGAGATCCTGACTGATGTGACTGAGTCCACCTCAGTGGATGTTCTGCTGACTAACCTCATCAAAGGGAAACTGCTTCCAAAGGCTCTCCTCTGGATAACCACAAGACCTGCTGCAGCCAATCAGATCCCTCCTGAGTTTGTTGGCATGGTGACAGAGGTCAGAGGGTTCACCGACCCACAGAAGGAGGAGTACTTCAGGAAGAGGTTGAGAAATGAAGAGAAGGCCAGCAGGATCATCTCCCACATTAAAAGATTAAAAAGTCTCTTCATTATGTGTCCCATTCCCGTCTTCTGCTGGATCACTGCTGATGTTCTGGAGGGTTTATTGGAGACCAGAGATGGAGGAGAGCTGCCAAAGACCCTGACTGGGATGTACATCCGCTTCCTGAAGCTTCAGATTGAACGGAAAATTATCAAGTATGATGGAGGTCAGAAGACAGAGTCTCCATGGACTCCAGAGAACATCAAGATGGTTCAGTCTCTGCCTTTGAGCAGCTGCTGGAGGGAAACCTGATCTTCTATAAACCAGACCTGGAAAAGTGTGGCATCAACATCAAAGATGCTTCAATGTTCTCAGGAATGTTCACTGAGATCTTTAAAGAGGAGAGAGGGATGGACGACACCTCAGTCTACTCTTTCATTCATCTGAGCTTCCAGGAGTTTCTGGCTGCAGTCTACATGCTCCACTGCTTCACCAGCAGGAACACAGAGGTGGTGGAGAACTTCCTGGGAGAAAAATACAGAGAAACATCTCTGGAGGACTTCATGAAGAAAGTCATGGAGAAATCCCTCAGGAGTAAAAATGGCCACCTGGACTTGTTTGCTCTCAGAGATCCAGTGCTCAGCTCTGGCCTACATGCTGCAGATGTTAGATGTTCTGGATGAGTTAGACCTGGAGAAGTGCAACACATCAGATGATAGACGACGTAGACTGGTTCCAGCTGTGAGGAACTGCAGAAAGGCTCGGTGAGTCCAGATGTCTTCATGGTGTGATGCTGATTCAGCTCTATTGTCCTCCTGGTTCTTCTTCATGGTTCTAGATGCTTCTGGACATTTTTGCTCTTTAACTGTTTAGAGATTTGGATCAAATTTAAAATTTTCAATATATGTTTTCAGGTTCCATTGAAATGAATAGAAAACCTTCAGATTGTAGAAAATCTGTGTTTTCACTAAAGATCCAATCAACCAGAGACCCATCAGAACCTTTAAACTCCTCTTCACTCATTGGGCTGTTAGCCCAGAATTCACCTTTTTAGTCTCTTTGAATGTTTTTATAAAATCACTGTTTAGCTTTGATGGAAACTTGGACCATTCAGATCAATCCCTGCATTGCTGCTGTTGCCATGGAGACGAGTTGTTTGGACCCAGAACCAACTTTTCCTCTTGCCATAGATTTCCCTGAGTTTGTAAATTAGAGCCAAAATGTGTTAATTTGTCTGGTTTCAGAAAATGTCATTTCTGTACGAGTCCTAGTTTCCTTCAGATCCTCCCAAAGCTCTGAGAACTCTGCTTCCAGAGTTTGGAACCATTTTCCTCATCAACACTTCATCTGCAGCCTTTGTTGAAGCTGTTAGATGTCCTCCATAAAGACCTGCAGAGACATGAGCTTTAACCCTTTAGACATTCCAGCCTCTTCTAATTACTGGGAGAACTTTCACTGCTTTCACATGAAAAAATGCTGCTTGACCCAAACGCTCTGTCTCCTCCCAGAGGTTTGGGCCTTGATGTGGAGAGCAGATGTTCATCAGATGATGACATCACTGTTTGCTCATCATGTTTTAGTCTGTGTTTATTATCCAGATTGTCTGATTTCATTAGAACTGACTTTATTTCTCCTCTACTCACAGACTTGGTGGCTGTTCTCTCTATGAGGCTGACTGTGAAATTGTGGCCTCAGCTCTGAAGTCCAACCTTCATCTGACTGAAGTGATAATAGATGAGATCTATGTAGAGGGAACCTTAGGAAACTCTGGAATGAAGCGTCTGTGTGAGATACTGGAGAGTTCAATCTGCAAAGTGAAGAAACTGATGTGAGTTTTCTCTGTTTATTCAAACATCATCAACATTATCAAATATTGGACTTTTTTTCCCTGTTCTTAAAACTTTTAAAATGTTTTGTTGGGATGTAACAAAATGAGTAGAATTAGTGAAATTATAGTATTGAAGATGTTTCAGTTTGATTTGGGAAGGATTCAGACGGTTAGACAAAATAAGATGGCTTTATTTCTCATTTCTTATCTATATCTTTACATCTAGAATGGTGTTTGGTTCCTCTGGAGTAGAACCAGAACCACAAGAATGTTGGAACAATTATAATGAAAAATAATGTTTAAGAAGACGACAATAAAAGCTTAAAAACAATAAAACACTGATGGCAGCAGCAGGTTCCTCCTCCTCAGCTTTGTCCTGAAGCTGCTGTTGTGTTGGACAGGGTCAGAGAGAACCTGTCCTCTTTAATCTGACAGCTGTCAGAGAGGGTTGGAGCCATGTCTCTGTGAGCCAATGATGCTTCATCAGGGGACTGATCAGTAACCTTAGAGCTGATTCAGAGTTCCTCCATCTTGGTTCTGGTGATCTGATATGACCCAATATTATGGGTGGTAAAGGAGACCTGTGTCCTCACTGCAGCAAACATCTGATCCTCCTCTCCAGCCTCTCCTCTGTGGCTGGTGTCCTTCCTCTGTTGGGATGACTGAATGTCAGCAGGCAGATGGACGGCCTTTAAAATAGAAGCCACAACTTTAGAGCTTAGATGTCTGTATATGGATATTATATGTAAATATACTGGAGTTGTGACAGGCAGCCCGGGCCACAGGCGGCTACGCTCTACCGCTTCTATTCATTCTAGCTAATCTCAATTGTTCAATTCCATTTGGAGAGCGAGATCATCCGTGGTAGCAGCACTAGACATCTTCCAGGCATGTGAGTAAAACTAGCAGCAGTTCAGCGGACAGGATGAATGAACGGTAGCCGGAGCATGCGGATGACGTCATACACACTCTGCTTTGTTTTTAAAAGATATAAATATAAAAATATAACGGCGGATGTCTGGGGGACAGTGATTGGCCTACATGTTATGAATGCTGGCGTATCATAAATGATAAATGATGAACAGTTTAGTTTGTGCCTTCAAGTCGTTGCCCATAGGAAGACGTTACTTGGATATAACCTAACGGAATATCTTCAGAACAGCTCCAAATGACACAAAACTCATATGGGTGAGTAGAACATGCCAATGGAAAAACAAAAAACAAAGTTCCCCTTTAATAATAAAGAGAAGCCAGGATAGGAGAGATATGATCTCTCTTTTTCATTTTCATCAGAACTCTGGCTGCAGCATTTTGGATCAGCTGAAGGCTTTTAACTACAGTTTGTGGACTTCCTGATAGTAAAGAATTACAATAGTCCAGCCTTGAAGTAACAAATGCATGGACTAGTTTCTCAGCATCACCCCTGGACAGGAGATTGCTAATTTTTGCAATATTCCTCAGATGAAAGAAGGAAATTCTAGAAACCTCTTTGATATGGGATTTAAATGACAGGTCCTGATCAAAAACAACACCAAGATTTTTTACTTTATTATCTGAAATCAGTTTAATCCCATCCAAATGAAGTGACTGACTAATCAGCTTCTTTTTCAAAGACTCTGGTCCAAAGACTATAACTTCTGTTTTGTCTGCATTCAGAAGCAGAAAGTTAAGAGTCATCCAGGTTTTTATGTCTTCAGACATGCCTGTAATCTATGTAATGGGTTAGCTTCATCTGGATTATAGACAGATATAGCTGGGTATCATCAGCATAACAGTGGAAATTAATCCCATGCTGTCTAATAACTCTACCGATTGGGAGCATGTATAAAGTAAAGAGAATTGGTCCTAGCACTGATCCCTGTGGTACTCCACAGGTAACCTTTGAGCATGTGGAAGATCTGTCATTAACATGAACAAACTGAAATCTCCTTATTATCAATGAAGTTAGTCTTAAAATAATATATAATTCTGGGAGGTTTAGGTTAAAGTGCTTTTTATTCTATCCAGAACGAGCAGGAAACAAGGCAGGTATCTTTTCAGATATAAAGTAATGTAACCCGGATAGGAAAACATAAAAGAAATTTAAGATAATAAATAGCAAGGATAAGTTCATTTATTATATCCTTTTGTTTTAGTTCATTTAAAGTTCATATAAAGTTATTATAACTATGTTTTCATTGTTTAAAATAAGTTATTTTTATTTTGTGGGGAATTGCCAGTTAACATTGTATTTTCCTACAGCA
This sequence comes from Cyprinodon tularosa, assembly GCF_016077235.1. Taxonomy (NCBI): domain Eukaryota; kingdom Metazoa; phylum Chordata; class Actinopteri; order Cyprinodontiformes; family Cyprinodontidae; genus Cyprinodon; species Cyprinodon tularosa. The sequence continues at coordinate 102,306 of NW_024039268.1, read as the reverse complement.
GTATGGTCTGTGAAGGCAGCACAGGTGTGAGGGGAAAAAAACAAAAGAATAGCAGAAGGAGAGAGTTTGGTTGAGTGTTAGAGGAGATAGGAGAGGAGGAGTATGGCAGGCCATTTTAACATTTATTAGAAGCTGTATTGTTCCATTAGTTGATGTCTAAAAAAAGATTCTTCCTAGTAAAAACTCTATTCCTACTAGCCAGAAATGGACATATAGATATCCTAAATGACATGTTTGCTAGCAGAAATTACATTTTAGGCTTCCAAAAATATAATCGTACTAGTAAGAATAAACTCTCAAAAACCTAGAAATCTTTACAAATTCGATGTGGCCCTTTTGACATTTATTAGCTTAACTTAATATGTATTTCTGATGTTTCAAATTCATTTCTTCCTCGTCAAAATGAACATTTCAGATATCTTAGATAACATTCTTCCTATCTAAAGTATTTCAGATATCTGAAATGTAATTCTTACTAGGACAAATGACGTCTCCTTTCCCCATTTATGTGTATTGGTTTGTTACTTTCGGATATCCCAAATGACATTAGACTAAAATAAATTACACTGAAATATACACATATCTGTAATGTTATATTCATTTTTGACATATGAAATAGTAATCATGACCAGCAGTAACTCTATTATGGAGATCTGAAATTAGAATTCATCCTCGTCAGAATTCATTCTCAGATAGAAGAATATTATTTTAGATATCTGGAATGTTCATTTTGACTAGAAAAATGCATTTGAGAAATCTGGGTTACATATTCATTCAAGCTAATAAATGTCCGAATGGGCAGTGTGGGAGGTTAGGATTTGGCGGTGGACGGCCAGGCTGTGAATGGTTGGAGAGAGGGAAATGACGTGTCAGGAAGCGATCTTACGGAAATGGAGGAGGGATGTGATGGTGGGGAAAATGAAGGAATATGGTATACTCAAAAAGCTAAACACAAACGTAAAAAATCAAGACAACATACAGAATCGTCTGTCTGTCTCTGAGGCTGAAGAAGAAACAGTTGTGATGACAGAGTTTAAAATAGTTTTGAAAACGATCAAAGAGGGTGTGTCCTTTGGTAAGTGGAATCCAATTTAACTTACTAAAGAAATCAACTCACTGGTTGGAAAAGTGAAATACGTTAAAGTGTTGAGAGATGGAGCTTTATTGATCATTTGCAATGATATTAAGCAAAAAGAAAGGGCACTGAATATAAAAAAAGTCCTAGGTGAAAATGTGATGGGGAGAATGCTGAATAACAAGACATATGTGTGCAGCGTTATTTTAGGTATTTCTCCTGATGTGCCAGTGGATGACATTAAATCTAATGTATCAGGAATAATAATAATAATAATAATAATAATAATAACTTTGATTTATATACCGCCTTTCAGGACACCCAAGGTCGCTTTACAAGAGGTGAAGTAAGGGGGGGTAGGGACAGGGAGGGGGTTAGGAAGGGTAGGCAAGAGAGAAAAGGTGTGTTTTAAGGTGGTTTTGGAACTGTGTCAGGGAAGTTGCGGAACGGATAGGAGGGGGGAGGGCATTCCAAAGAGCCGGGGCCACTGCACAGAAAGCCCTGTTGCTTAAGGTCTTGAGTCTGGTACGGGGGATGGAAAGTAAGTTCTTGCTGGTGGAGCGCAGGGACCGTGACTGAGTGAGCGGGTGAAGAAGGTCAGTGATGTACTTGGGTGGCAGAGAATGAAGTGCTTTGTAAGTGAGGAGGAGGATTTTGTAGCTGATGCGTTGTTTGATTGGCAGCCAATGGAGTTTCTTGAGGATGGGGGTGATGTGCTGCCAGGGCTTGGTGTGGGTTAACACCCTGGCAGCTGAGTTCTGGACGTACTGCAATCTGTCTAGAGCTTTGTTGGGCAGCCCAGACAGGACACCATTGCAGTAGTCCAGACGGGAGATGACAAATGAATGAATGAGAGTTTCGGTGACTGAGTTGGTAAGTGACGGCCGGAGTCTTGAGATGTTACGGAGATGAAAGAAGGCAGATTTAGTGATGCTCTGGATGTGGAAACTGAGTGAGAGTGTGGAGTCCAAAATGACACCCAGGTTCCGCACTTTGGGCGATGGGGAGGTGGGACAGCCATCAATGACCAAGGTGAGGTCTCCAACCTTCCTGAGCAGCGGTGCTGGGGCCACCACCATGAGCTCGGTTTTGTGGGTGTTGAGTTTCAGAAGGTTGTTGGTCATCCAGGTTTTGATATCAAGGAGGCAGTTGTTAAGTTGTATTTGTGGGAGTTGTGAGGAGGGCATAGTGCTGACATACAGTTGGGTGTCGTCTGCGTAACAGTGGAAACTGAGTCCGTGGTTGCGGATGATCTGACCGAGGGGGAGCAAGTAGATGGTAAACAGCAGGGGACCAAGGACAGATCCCTGAGGAACGCCATGTTTAACTGTTGCAGTTGATGAGTTGGAGCCTTGCAGAGTGATATATTGTTTACGGTTGGAGAGGTAAGACTGAAACCAAGAGAGAGTGATATCGGTGAGGCCGGTGAGGTCTGAGAGACGGGAGAGGAGGATCGAGTGGGAAATAGTGTCAAAGGCAGCAGAGAGGTCAAGGAGGATGAGGACGGAGACAAGGCCGTCATCTGCAGCAATCAGGAGGTCGTTTGTTATTTTAATGAGGGCGGTTTCGGTGCTGTGATGGGGTCTAAAGCCCGATTGGAAAGGTTCAAAGAGCTCATGGTGGGACATGTGATGTTGTAGCTGAGCAGCCACTGCTCTTTCCAAGATCTTGCTCAGGAACGGAAGGTTAGAGATCGGACAGTAGTTGTTGGGGTCATCTGGGTCCAGGCCTGGCTTTTTAAGTGTTGGAGTCACGGCCGCCAGCTTGAAGCTGGAGGGTACCACACCAGAGCCAAGTGAGGCGTTGATGATGTCAGCCACCAGGGGGCAGATGGTGGGGAGACAGGCCTTCACAAGGGTCGTGGGTAGTGGATCCAGGCTGCAGGATGAGGTCCCAGCTTTGGTCAAAAGGGCGAGGACTTGATCAGCATCCAACAGAGAGAAAGTAGGGAGGCAGTGCTGTGGTGGGCAGGCAGAAGGATAGTATATGTCCTGCCGAGATAGTGTGGCCGGCGGGGGAGGTGTAGATGCCTGGAGCTGCTGGTGGATGGTGGCCACTTTCTGTTGGAGAAAGTCCAGGAATCTGGAGCAGAGATCAGCGGCATCAGAAGGTTGCGGCGCATCGGGGGGGTCAAGAAGACGATTGATGGTGGAAAAAAGCAATTTCGGATGCTTTTGTTGGCTATTTATAAGTGTTGAGTAGTGGAGTGTTTTTGCCTGGGTGAGAGCCTCTTTGTAGCACTTGACGTGGTCTCCGTAGGCTTCGAGGTGGACAGTCAGGCCGGATCTTTTGTAAAGCCTCTCAAGCCGGCACCCCATGGACTTAAGCCTCCGCAGCTCTGGGGTAAACCAGGGAGCGGGGCGGGTGTAGGAGACCTTTTTGGTGATGAGTGGAGCAACAGAGTCCAGGCTGAGGGCGAGGGCGCTGTTATAGTGTTCCACCAAGCCGTCAACAGTGCGGTTAGAGGGGTGGATGGCGAGGTTGGCAGCTAGGATGTTAGCCAGTGTAGGTATACACACACACTTTATGTTCCTGTATGTGATTAACCTTTTTTTAGGCTGCTTAGGGAGGGACAGTGGGACAGAGAACAGAATGGCTTGGTGGTCGGAAACAGCCAGGTCTGTGCAGCAGAGATTGAAGGGGCTTAATCCAACACAGCACACCAGGTCCAGGGTGTGCCCCTTGGCATGTGCCCCTGTAAATGTTGTTTAATGTCAAAACAGTCCAACAATGAGAGAAAATCCACAGCGAAGGATCAGCTGCTGGAGTCTACATGGATGTTAAAGTCACCCAGTATGAGAGTAGCTGGGGACATGGGGCAGACCGAAGCCAGCAGGTCCGAGAATTCCTGTAGAAAGCAGGAGGAGGCTTTCGGGGGGTGGTAGACAAGAACCACCTGGAGCTGTGTGGCACCAGGCAGCATGAAGTAAAGGCACTCAAATGATGATGTTGTGACTGGGATTTCTTTTAACTGGATGTCAGTGCGGTGTATAACAGCCAAGCCGCCGCCACGGCCGCAGCTGCAAGGCTTTTGGATGTAAGAATATCCAGAGGGAGTAGCTTGATTAAGTGTGATAAATTCATGAGGATTCTGCCATGTTTCGGTCAGGCAGAGAAAGTCCAAAGTTTTATCCAGAATAATTTCATGTAGAAGTAAGGCCTTGTTGTTGAGTGAGCGAACATTCAGTAACATGAAAGAGGCAGGTTGAGGCAGTGTGACAGCAGAGACGGTGTTGGCAGACGCACTAACCAGGGGGCTCAGAAGGACAGGTGGTGGGCGTGGCCCAGGTCGATGGCGTCGCCGAAGTGAGTTTGCCCTGATGGCCGGCACAGCCATAGTTGAAGCCAGGTAAACAAACTTATGCCTGGTAGCCCGATGCACATAAGGTGGACGGCGCAAGTGCCGAAGAGATTTTATCACCTCAAGGCAGTCTGGGAGCGCATGTGGGATGATGTTCCTGAGTTCCATTGCAGAGTAAGTAAAACAAGACATGGTGGGATGTGTGGTTGTTAGCAGCCTAGCTTAGCATGCTACTAGCTCCAGGCGAGTTGACGAGCCGGTGACCGAGCCGCAGCTGTAGCCCTCCGGCGAGTTGTTTACTTTGATTACTTTGTCCGGGCGGTACGGTAGCCAGCCGAGATTGGACCGGGTCATCCACGTTGGAGCATCCACAGTAGAGGGATTCCGATGCGGCGTTAGTATTTTAAACAACCAGGAAGGATAAAAGGATAAAAGGACAGGTAAAAAGGAGGGATAAAAAAAAAAAAAAAAAGGTTGGATGCGAGAAGCGGCGACAAACACGGCAGCGTCCTCTCAGCGTCCTCTCAGCAATCAGTGTCAGCAGTGAAACTAACTGACTGCAACTACAGAAACTGCTACTGCAGGATGGTAGTTAAAATTAAACGGTTGAAAAGAAATAAAAATGGGGAAAGAAGTGATAGTTTCTCTATCATGCTCAAGTTTGAAAAGAAGTCTCTACCAGACAAAGTGTTTATGGGAAATATGAGCTACTGTATGATGATCGACCATTTATTCCTTTGCCACTGCGCTGATTCAAGTGTTAGTTATATTCCAGTAATATGCAAGAAGTCTCATTAGTAAGGGTCTAGTTTAAAAAATAAATTTCTGATTTCATAATTAAGCCTCATATAATTTGCATTCAAGTTTTATCTGTTATTGTTAATGCAGCTAAAACTGCAATTTCTAAAGCAGGGGGGGAGGAAATAAAAAGTCTATTCTATGGTGGAATGAAGAATGTAGTGCTGCTATAAGGGGAAGAAATAAAGCTTTTAAATTGGTGAGGAGATGCCATACCTTTGAGGCATTAATTAAATATAAAAAAGCACAAGCTATAGTTGGGAAAACTATTAGAGCAGCTAAGAAGGCATGTTGGAGACAGTATTGTAATTCTATTGTAAGAGAAAACCAAATTATCTGAGGTATGGAGAGTTATTAAGAGAATGAATGGTGTTAAGAAAAAGCTTTCCTTACATGTTCTAGAATTTAATGGGAAGATAGCTGTTAGTAATAAAGAAAAAGCAGAGCTATTAGCAGAAACTTTAATTAAAGTGCATAGTTCTGAAAATGTATCTGAACATATAAAGATTAAGAAGATTGAAACTAATGTAAATGTATTGGGTAAACCTACAGGGCCATAATTATAATCATCCAACTAAGGCTGTGCTACAGGACTGCTGGGAGCATCATAAATCTGATTATAATAGCTTTGGATTAATTGGAGATATAAAAGCTCAAAATCTTGGTTTGACTCAGTTTCAGTTTGGCTTTACGGTTCCACAGTCTCCAATTCCACCATGGTTATTCATCGCACCAGAAGTTGATCTGCAATTGGGGGAATTTAATAAAAAGGGAAAGACTCCAGAATGGGTTGTAGTTAATAATTATTTTGGAAGATTTAAAGATAGTGTAATTATATTTACAGACAGTTCTAAAGATCCAAATAGTGGCAGAACAGGAGCAGCTGTGAATATCCCACACCATAAAGTCATGATTAAAAGGAGAACAACAGATCATCTAGCAGTTTTTACAGTTGAATTAATTGCCATTATGATAGCTTTAGAATGGTTGCTTGATGAAAATGTGTTGGATTAATTCTACAAGTTATTCTACTTTAATCATATTACTTTAATCATATTATACTTATACATTTATACTTACACATTTGCATATTCCTGTCTTACTTATATTACACAGAGTGTTGAAATGTTTTACTTACTTGCTGTATTACTAATGTTTGCTATTAGTCTGTCCAGGAGAATGCTGAAGGTCAGCCGGGTCAAGACGAGAACACGGAGAACTGTACACACTAGCACCAGATAAGGAGTGGAAGCTCTCCCTATCTTATGATGTTGTATGATGTTATACAGAACTTCTGGTTCCGACTGGTTTCATCCCCCCCTCCCTTTTAGCAGTCGGAACCACATTGTAGCCAGGGCGTTCCTTAATAAAAAGCTTGGAGAGCAGAGACTGCTTCAGAGTGAGTTGGAGATTGTAACTGAATGCAGTTTCTGATCCCCTCTCCTTGCAAGTGAATTATACTCAGTTCTCTGTGTCTTTCTTTTGTGCGGGTTGAATAAGGTGTTTGGTGTTTAAACCTAACAAAATGTTAAAGAAGGAAATAATTATATTATTGCATCAGATAGTCAAGCTCCATTATTAAGTATCAAATCTGACAAGTCTTGTAGATTAGATTTGTTATTAGATATATATAAACTATTAGGTTAGCTTCATAATAAGAATATTTTTGTTCGATTTGTCTGCATTCCTGCTCATGTAGGGATTGAAGGAAATGAAGAAGTAGATATATTGGCTAAACAGGCCTTAAAATCAGATATTAACTTAGGTATTCCTTTAAGCAAAGGTGAGGGTAAATCTATAATTCAAAATAAAAGCTGTAAGATTTGGCAGTAACAATGGGATAATCATGACACTGATAGAGATCCATATAAAATTCAGAAGACTGTGGGGGGGCGGTAAGAGTTGTACAAAAGGAAGGCGGAAAGAAGAGGTAATAATATCTTGACTTAGAATTGGTCATACTGGACTTAATATTTCTCTTTTCAGAATAGGGAAACATGACACAAGGATATGTAATCACTGTAATCAGATAGAAACAGCGGAACATGTATTAACGGAATGTGATTAGTATTCATAGGAACGTCAGCATTTAAAGTAAACACTAAATAGAGAAAAAATTTGGATTTTCAATTATAAACTTTCTAGGAAATGCATCTAATTTTGCTAGAAATCAGTTAATTAGATTTTTAGAAAACACTGTTGATCCATAGATAATATGCAGTTTTGTTCATACCATTGAGGTATGAATTAATAACTTCCCTCTGACATCACTGATAACCACACTCCATTCTGGTAGGTGGCAGTAAATGCACCTTAAGTTGGTTGCCATCCGCCAATAAAAAACATAACAAGAAGAACGTCAGGTTAGCAGGACCCAGTAGAGTTTGAAGGAGAAGCTGTTGGGCTGTGTGTTTGTTTTCTTTGTTGCTGGATGAACTTGAGAGTTAGAGTGAAGCTAAGCTAGCTGTTCACTAACATGGACTACTGGAAGCTGCTGTTTGGCTGCTAGAGTGGAACTTAAAGGGCTACAGAAGATCGTTAGCGGACTGGATAACGAGAGACGGACTCCAGATAGTCACTCTGAGGGCCCTCATCGCTCAGAGGACCTCTGGCCTAGTGGGAACTGAGGGCCAGTAATCTGGGACTTTAGCTTTCAGTCTAATGATTAGAACTGGACCTTAGCAGGAACGACCTGGAAGATGGTGTAGTGAAGCAGCTCTGTGGTTTTCTCCAGTCTCCCCTCTCTAAACTACAGAAATTGATGTCAGTCACCATGTTTTAGTTTAGTGCTGAAATTTCTGATGGTAAAGTTGTGTTGACTCTAACCTGCAGACATATGGCTGATTAAGGGTGTAGGTTTGATTTCAAACTTGGTAGGGACACTATTTGTCTTTAGTTTCATTTATTGCTAGATTTATACTAATTTTATAATCACTACACACACTAGATGCTGTTTATCAATGTTTGAAGCATCAGCGGCTCTGATTCAATTCAATTTAATTCAAGTCAGTTTATTTATATAGCGCCAAATTCACAACACATGTCATCTTAAGGCACTTTACAGTTCAACCAGATCATACAGTCAAATTGATACAAAGTTTTCTATCTAAGGAAAACCAGTTGATTGCATTGACTCATTGACTCAAATACAATCACTCACACTAAACATGCTTGTAGCGACAGTGGAGAGGAAAAACTCCCTTTTAACAGGAAGAAACCTCCAGCAGAACCAGGCTCAGTGTGAGCGGCCATCTGCCGAGGCCGACTGGGGTTCAAGGAGACAGAAGCAGAAATACAAAAAGCAGCTGTAAGAGGCGGCCCCGTCCAGGAAACACACAGCCAGGAAGACGAGCTCCGAGCCAGCTCCCATGCCAGAGGACGAAGACAGCACATCCACTCAGTCACGGTCAGAGAAACAGGACCACACTGGAAAACAGGCCGATCTCCAGCATCTTTAAACATCTCCATCCAGGTGCTGATGGAAGCAGCACAGCTGATGTTTCTTTCCAGGATGGCGTCACAGCCAAACAGGAACAGACGAGGCAAAGCTACTCTGAGGAAAAGCAGAGAGAGCAGAACGTTAGAGATTGAACTAACAGATTCGGCAGAATAGGAGATAGAGAGAGAATGAAGCAGAATGATGAAAAATGGGGCCCCTATGTCCTCCAGAAGTCTAAACCTATAGCAGCATAACTATAGAGATAGCTCAGGATAACCTGAGCCACCCTAACTATAAGCTTTATCAAAAAGGAAAATTTTAAGCCTAGCCTTAAAAGTAGACAGGGTGTCTGCCTCACGGACTAAAATTGGTAGTTGGTTCCACAGGAGAGGAGCCTGAGAACTAAAAGATCTGCCCCCCATTCTACTTTTAGAAATTCTAGGAACCACTAGTAAACCTGCAGATTGAGAGCGAAGTGCTCTGTTAGGAACATAAGGAACAATCAGATCTCTGATATCAGATGGAGCTTGGCCATTTAAGGCTTTATATGTGAGAAGGAGGATTTTAAATTCTATTCTGGATTTAACAGGAAGCCAATGAAGAGAAGCCAGGATAGGAGAGATATGATCTCTCTTTTTCATTTTCATCAGAACTCTGGCTGCAGCATTTTGGATCAGCTGAAGGCTTTTAACTACAGTTTGTGGACTTCCTGATAGTAAAGAATTACAATAGTCCAGCCTTGAAGTAACAAATGCATGGACTAGTTTCTCAGCATCACCCCTGGACAGGAGATTTCTCATTTTTGCAATATTCCTCAGATGAAAGAAGGAAATTCTAGAAACCTCTTTGATCTGGGATTTAAATGACAGGTCCTGATCAAAAACAACACCAAGATTTTTTACTTTATTATCTGAAATCAGTTTAATCCCATCCAAATGAAGTGACTGACTAATCAGCTTCTTTTTCAGAGACTCTGGTCCAAAGACTATAACTTCTGTTTTGTCTGCATTCAGAAGCAGAAAGTTAAGAGTCATCCAGGTTTTTATGTCTTCAGACATGCCTGTAATCTATGTAATGGGTTAGCTTCATCTGGATTATAGACAGATATAGCTGGGTATCATCAGCATAACAGTGGAAATTAATCCCATGCTGTCTAATAACTCTACCGATTGGGAGCATGTATAAAGTAAAGAGAATTGACCCTGGCACTGATCCCTGTGGTACTCCACAGGTAACCTTTGAGCATGTTGAAGATCTGTCATTAACATGAACAAACTGAATTCGATCAGATAGATAATTCAGGAATTAGGATTTTTCCCACTTTGAAAGGGGTTTCATTTGAACTCACCTGCGACTAAGACAGTAGGTTAATACGTGCCTATTTAACCAAATATAGTCTAAATATGTCTGTTATATATAGATTTATCCTGTATTTTCTTTTGAAGACATAGAATTGTCCTGAGGTAGACCCCACTGTTTTTTTTAATCTGATATGCTCTCTCTGTATCAAGCAAAATAATGCATTCAATGGGAGGCAAATAAATACTGTATTTAGATGAGTACTGGAACTATAAAAGGAACTGACACTGAGCTTTTAAAATATTAACTTCACTATGCAAGTTGTGAATCTGGGCTGTAGTTACTCTGTGTCGCTCATATCCAGGGCTGAAACAATATATCGTATTAATTCATTATTTAAATAATCGTCAACTAATTGAGTAATTGATTAATCATTAACTGGAGTATAGAGACTCATGCCTTTAGCTGACAGAGCGACCCAGTTAGAGCAGGAATCATATTGTATATTATTATGATCGTAAAATATAAAAATATTTTGCATTTAAAGATAAAAAAAATTCTGTCAATATTCTGCACCTAGAACACCTCAAGCGTTTCACCTGGTTTAGTGTCGTAAAAAAATCTTCTTTAGGGAACCTTTGGCTCTGCGATTATTAATCAAAGAAATAATCGACAGAGGAATCAATTTGCAAAATAATCATTAGTTGCAGCCCTAATTTTATGGGAACATTCCAAACAAACTTCGTACATAATACAGCAGTGAAGTGGAGAAAACAGCCAACCAGACAAACACGTTAATCAGGCAAACTATACTAAAATTCATGCGGCATCATTTGTGAGCTCCAAAAGAGATCACAGAATCCATTTACTGAACAAAATGAAACTATCACCTGAAGCCACTTCTCTTTCTACCTGTGCTGCAACATCATCACTCATTGTTTGACTTCCCTAAATTCAGCCACATCAAATACAAAATGATATTTATATTGTATATAAATCATTTGGTTCTTCTTAAAATCATTAAGACATCACTTGAAGCATTGAAGGGCCCGCTGCTTCAACTTCAAGCTGCCCTGCATCATTATTACTGTGTTGGGATCTGGAGAAGTTCCACCTTTCTCCAGCAGAGTTCTCCGTGGATCCTCCTGAGCTGAGCCTTCGACACACCTGAGGCGCATCTCATCATCAGGAGGATCCTCCAGTATATAACCTTCAGACCTTGCCTCAACGCCGCAGTGTTTATCCAGTTTGGAATCCAGTTTTCCCTTGTAAGCTCTGGATGAGCTTAACCTGCCGAGCCTGCCCTCTGAGCCAAACCTGAAGACTCTTCTCTGGATTCTCATGCTGCTCTGGACTAAGAGCTGGAAACCCAAAGTCAAGGTCTGCCCTCACGCTAGAAGCAAGACGCTGAAGCGGTTACTGAACTCTGCTGAACTAAACAATTCCTGGACCCAACAGTTCCTCTCTCAAAGCCAAACCCGGACTCCTCAAGGTATTAATCAGAACTCCCTTCGTGAGTTAAACACCCACATTGAAATACAGAACCAGATGATTCAAAGCTTGCTAACAACTTGAGCAGTGCTAACGCCACGCCGGTAGCACAACCATTTCCGGGTCCAGTTCCGCCTCCGAGGTCACCGGCGGTGACGTCATCACCTGAGTTCCGACCTAGTCTTCCTGAAAAGTTTTCAGGTAATATGAAAGACTGTAAGGGATTTTTGTTTCAATGCCGTTTGATTTTTCAAAACTCTCCTGGCAGTTTCCCAACGGATCATAAGAAAATAACTTTTATTTTGTCCCAATTGACCGGAAGAGCCCTAGAGTGGGCGCAGGCAAGGTTTGCCTCCGAAGAAAGCCTTAGTTGTCAATACTCTGATTTTGTTTCAGAGTTTTCTCAAGTATTTAACCAAGAAACGGACCAAACAGTAGACTCTCGTGCTCTTTTGAATCTTAGACAGGGGAATTCTTCAGTAGCTGACTTCTCAATAAACTTCCGGGTCAAAGCCGCAGCTTCCGGATGGAATCAATGTGCCTTAAAAAGTGCTTATTTTAAGGCTTTAAACGAAAACATTAAAGATGAGCTTGCAACCCTCGACGAACCAGCAACTCTTGAGGAATTAATCCGCCTGACAATTAGGATGGATAACAGGATCCGAGCCAGATACAGCTCTAAACCAAGGAATCATGGTTTTTTTCAATTCAGACACTGGCTTGAGGGAGCTGAGCACCCGGTTCTTGTTTGGACTGATCACAAGAACCTAGCCTACATCCAATCTGCCAAACAAGCCAATCCTCGGCAGTCAAGGTGGTCACTTTTCTTCTCACCCTTCAATCTCATAATCTCTTACAGACCCGGATACAAGAACATCAAACCCAATTCTCTCTCTCGTCTTTATTCCACTGATCAATCCGAGACGCCTGAACCTGTTCTTCCCGCTTCCTGCACTGTTGGAGTGGTTACCTGGGAAATCACCCAAACAGAACTTATGTCCCTTCTTCAGTCAGATCACGCCTGATACAATGGATGCATACAGCCAAGTTTTCCGCTCATCCGGGGGTGAGCAGAACCATCGCCCTAATCTCTAGACGTTTCTGGTGGCCTACCCTGCACAAGGATGTCAAGGACTATGTTATGGCTTGCCCTACCTGCGCCAGAAACAAAACCTCACATCAACCACCCTCAGGTCTGTTGCATCCTCTTCCAGTTCCCACTCGTCCCTGGTCTCACATCGCTATTGACTTCGTCACTGGTCTTCCCATCTCCCGAGGTATGTCTACAATCTTTACCATTGTTGACCGATTTTCGAAATCCTGCCATTTAATCCCCCTCAGGAAGCTTCCCACGGCCTTTCAAACCGCTCAGATCCTAGTAAAACACGTCTTCCGTCTTCATGGAATCCCCCAGGAAATCCTTTCGGACTGTGGACCCCAGTTCATTTCTCAAGTTTGGAAAGCCTTCTGCTCAGCACTTAACTGTAAGTCTTCACTCACCTCAGGTTATCATTCACAGTCAAACAGCCAAACTGAAAGAATGAACCAGCAGCTGTCTTGTCTAACCTCCAATAACCCCACCGACTGGAGCCAACACCTCACTTGGATTGAATACGCCCACAACTCTCTCAAGTCAGCTTCCACCGGCCAGTCACCATTTCAGGTTAGTCTTGGTTATCAACCTCCTCTTTTTCCTGCAGACGAGAGAGAGATTTCAGTTCAATCAGTCAACCATCACATCCGTCGTTGTCAACACATTTGGAGGGACACCATCGCTACACTCAACCGCTCCTCGGAGACAACTAAATGCTTCGCTGATTCAAGGAGACGTCCTGCCCCAGAGTACACCGTCGGTCAGGAGGTATGGCTCTCCACTCGGGACATTCCCCTCAAGGGGATGTCTCGTAAGCTTTTCATCTGTCTCCGTGGTGTTCTGCATACTGGGCTTTTCTGAAATCCATCATGACATACTGGATATCTGTGTTTCCTATAATCATGTAATATTACTATTATACAAGTGTGTTTTTAAATGTTTCAGTCTTTTATATCATCCTATGTTACTGTCTGACTGTTTAAATAGCTCCTTATGCCTATTTTCTTTTTAGTGGCATCATCTACAAAGCACAACACTAAGAAAGAGCCTAAGTTTATTTAAATATAAAATCACTCTTAACAATTATAAAAGATAATATTACACTATCTAATATGTAAAGTAATAATATTCAAAACAGCCAGATTCAAGCATTTTCACCAGACATTATTGTTTGTACTAATTTACTTATTGATTGTGTGGAATTCTATTTAAAATAAAATCAATGTAAATAGTGTTCCTCTGTTTGTCTTTATCCTTTTTCTAGAAGTAGAAATAGTAAATTAAATAGCACTGTTATTATGTGGAACCCAAACTATTCTAACAAAAAATAGCAGGTGTTTAGGTGGCATCTGGTGTTCTTATACTCTATAAAATAAATAAAACCTGCTATTTATACCTGATCTAACTCACAGGGTTGTCAACAAATTAAAACAGTAACAAAGAAGTATTAATAAAAGGGAAACAATCCCATTTTCCTTTCAGACGGCTGTGGCTAAGAACCAGAATTGTTGATAGTATTTGCTTGTCCATTTTACCAGCAGTCTTCAGAACTCCTGTCTGACTCAAAATATCTAGTTTTATAAAGGAAAACAAAGGTTTTTGTTGATAAAATGTATTATAGTTCAGAATTAGCTATTATTTTGAAATGCTAACATTTGTTCCACAGATCAAAACACTCTGTTGCTTGTTTATAAAAGTGCAATCAGTAACTTATAGATGATATTTATTTATTTAATTGGTACTAGTTTCGTACCCTAATATTAATTATAGTAACTGCAGTATTCTAGCATCAGTTTTTTTTTTATTACGCGCCCCCAAGTACGCACAGGCATGGACTAGGAAACAAAGATTCAGAAAGAGAGAAGGCTGAATTTAAGGCAGGAAAATCAGAGTGGAGTTAAACAGCGCAGTCCTGGAGAGGACACTTGGTTCTCCCGTTCTCCTCCTCTGTACGAGGCCCTGAGCTCCCGCTGCTGCTGCTGCATCTCTCAGTAGCAGATCCAGGGAGGCTGGATGGATCTAGACTGGAAGGTGGAGGCATTGTTAGGCTTTAGTGTCCCTGCCCATCTGGAGATTCTTCCAGAGAATTTCTCCCTTGTTTTTATGGTTTGATTAAAAAGAAGAAAAAACTGCTGATAAAGAGGAAGATAGAAGAAATAAAAACCCTTATGTGTCATTTAGTTTAATCCATGGATGTATTTCTGAGCTGAACTCACATTTCTGAGAACTTTGAACTGAACATTGCAGTTTTTGAAGTGAGAAACATCAAGTGAACGAAGCTCATCTTGACGTCATTTAATGTTGTTCTGTTTAAGGTGAACTAAAGATTGTCCCATTTTTGGGGGGTAAACTTTAGTAAATTTCCTAGAGATAGAGCAGCAGCATTTCTCCTTAGGCGCTCAGGTTCTGCTGTCGCTGCCATTGGGCAGCAGAGACCCAGTTCTGCTCTGTGAGAAACTCCATCAGTCATTTAGGCCTTTAAACGCGACTCTGCCATCTTCAGCTTTGCTTTCTATGTCAGGACATGAACTGAAGGCTCCAACCTTAAAGCTCTCAGGTTCCTCTGAGGGATTTCTTCTTGGTTTGTGGACGGAGATGCAGCCCAGAGAACCATGAAGTAACATTGATCAGCTGGCTCATTTAAAGACACAATGACATTCATGCTGTGCTTTGATGGACCATTTCTGCTTGGATGGAGGCTTGAAGAGGCCTGAACATGAGGTGGAGCCTTGGACACAAACTTTGAGCTGCAGCTGGGATCTAGAAAGGAAAACTGCTGGTTTTGTTCACAGAGTTTTAGAAATCAGGATTTTTTTGTCCTGCTCCATTTTCAGGCGTTTGCCATCCGTAAACTTTTAGTCTGGATCCTACCAATGTTTTCTAAATGAGACCCAGGACTGGGAACCACTGGGCTGTTGGATCATCCAGACACTGATTACTGAAGGACATCATTACCTGTTTATGTTTGGACTTTATTTCAGCACATGAAGATAAATAAAGGAGAACTAGTTCCAGTAGGAGCTGTGAACTGAGTTCAGAATATTTAGGTAGAGAACTATGAACATGAATCAGTTGATCTGAACCTGCTTGAACTGAGTTCAGAACCAGTTCTAGTTCAGGGAGAACTGGGTCAGCACTGGTAGAAGGTTCTAGATCTCTTTCTAACCTTCATCAGGTTAGTTATTCTACAGGATGTCTTTAAAATAGTTCAGTTGATATTTCTGTGAAGAATTTGATAGAATCAGCTGGAAAACAAAGTTCATATCTTCTATTCTAATCAATCTTTTCCTGAGTTGGTCTTTGGACTTGGAGCCTTCAGTTCATATCCTAACATAGAAAGCAAAGCTGAAGTTGGCAGAGTCATGGAGGATGGAAATGAACTAAACTTCCTGTCATTCATTTTCAGGGTGTTATGGCTCAGGGTCCTAAAAACTGGAGACCATGCCACAAGGTGCAGAGAGAAACATTGATTTAGGATCAAACACAGGTTAACAAAAACTAGAATGGATGGAAGTGTCTGTATCAGTGGGGTAGAGCAAATGATTGGATGTGTCTGTGTGATCATCAGAGTGACCACCATTTTTCTGATTTCACCATCAAAATGAGGACCGCTTGTTGTAAAGTGAGGACATTTTTCTGCTCCTGTTGAGCTGTTAGCTAACAGTTAGCTTTAGGGTTCATGTCAGGATCAGGGAATAGAAAGGGTTAAAATGACTGAAAATCAGTGGAAGTCAATACATGATGATGATGATGACGATGATGATGTCCAGCAGCAGGGTGTCCATCAGGGGGGCGTGGAGAGAGAGAGAAAGAGGCAGGGATTTCTATCCTCTGTTCAGGATCCCCATCACCATAACCAGCAAAGAGGAGGAGCAAGCAGGGCAGAAACACCAACACACAACCCAGCTCACAAGGCCTAGGGCTGAACAAAGGGTAGCTGACACACACTGTGTGCAGAGATCCACCTAGGCATGGGCCGCTACTGAGCTCCAATAAAAGCAATAGAAAAGAAAAAGAAGAACTCTAAAATACAGACCAAAACATGGAAGATGAAAAGGGGTACGATCAGTGCAGGTTCATCATCAACAGGATGCTAGCTTCACTTTTTTTCATTTCACACTTTATGTGATGCAGAGTTAGAAAAAATCCTAATGTCAGTTTTTCCAGTATTGTGCAGCCCTACTGTGGAATAATTGATCATCTAGTTGAATTGATCTGCATTCATCTCTATTTGTTCATCTCTCCTCCAAAGTTCTCCACAACTTGTTTTTTTTCTGTGAAACTTGAAGAATTTGGCAGCAGAAGCTGAGTTTGTATTGATGGAGCTGCTGGTGGAGCTGACAGAGATAAAGAGCTGAAGTCAGCAGGTCTTTATTGGAGCAGCAGCATGTTGGCATTAATATTAATGAGAGCTCTTTAACTGCTTCTGTTGGACTGTTCTAACCTGCATCCTGTTGGATCAGCTCACATCTTTCTGTTCTTTATCCAGGTTGATGGAGTGCGGTCTATCAAAGATCAGCTGTGATTCTCTGGTCTCAGCTCTGAAGTCAAACCCCTCCCATCTGACAGAACTGGACCTGAGGAGAAACAACCTGAAGGAGTCAGATGTTCAGCAGCTGCTGGATCTTGTAAAGAGTCCAGACTACAAACTGCAGATTCTGTAAGTAGATGGTTGGAGTGAGTCCAGCTGCTGTCAGCAGGATTGTTCTAAACCCAGTTAGTATCAAAGCAAAGATCCAGTGTTTCCAGTAAAGCTGCAGCTTCTCAGTGGGAGGAGAACGGTGACAGGCTTCCTGATTGGACACAGAGACAGCAATCAGCCAATCAGAGGAGCCAGAAGCTGGTTGTGTTCCTGTGTTTGTGTTGATGTGAAGACGACTGTTGTTGTTGTGTTCATGTCTCCAGGAAATGAAGCTGGATTCCAGCTGCCAGCCTTCCAACATGTCTAGAGACAGTGGTCCTCATCCATCAAACTGTGGGAGCATCAGATCTGATCTCAGACTCTTTGTTCTCTCATTTCAACAGGAAACAACTGATCAGTTTCATCTTAGCCACAGCTCTGAGATCAGTCTGAATGCAGCCTGGAAATCAGTGGCTCTGATTTCACAAACCATCATTCCATTTAGTCACCATGTGGTCTTTCTACAGAAGTCCACTCAGCACATCTGGACATGTGTCCTTCTGTCATTAGTCTCATCCAGATGTGTTCAGGGACAGCCTCCATGTTTCTTAGTCAGCTGATATTTCAGAAACAGATGAGATGTTGATCAGCAGCCAGAGTTTCTGTGTCTAAATGGAGCAGCAGCTAACATGTAGCAGCAGTAAATCCATCACTACAGTGTTTGTGCAGCAATGAAGCCTTCAGGACTCTCAGCAGGTGGTTTCCACTGTGGACTGGAGGGAAACCTGCAGAGGAACCAGACTGGATGCTAAAAATGTGTTGAGCTGTGTGAGCTTGGAGCTCAGTGTGTTCACTCCAACACGTTAAGATGAGAGCTGAAAGGAAGCTGGCTCTGCTCCACAGCTGCTCTGAACAGGACTGAAGTCCCTGCTGCTCTTTATCCTGGATGTGCTGCATCACTGACTGACAGCTGATGGAGAGAGAGAGGCTGGAAACACTCACTGATCTCCTCTCTTCATCCTTCTTCTCTCTGCAGGTTGTGGAGGATCTGATCTTAGTGGAGGAGAGAAGCTGATCTGTGTCCTGATGATCCTCAGAGGTTGAAGCTGCAGCAGTTTGAGTTTAAAGAGACTCTGACTGGATCCTGATGATGAACTCTGAGTTTAGAGATTTGTTTGTTTTCACTCCTTTTTCTCTTTGTTTTCATCGTCTCCATAATATCATGTTGATATTTTTTCCATCCAAATTAAAATTGAGAATAAAATAATCTATAACATGTGAAAAGATGAATTTAAAAAGAATCCTGAACAGTTTTATCAAACTTTTAATGAACTTTAATGTTAAATTTAGCGGATGCTGTTGTAAAGCTCAGAAAGTTCTCTCTCTTTGATTTAATATACCCACTGAACTTCCTGGATCAGATCTGAAAAGCTGCTCTGTCTTTCTGATTCTCTGAGAGCTGCAGCAGTTTCAGATGCTGAGATCTTTTTTCTTTGGGTGTTTCCTCTATTTCTCTCCATTCATTCTATCTCCATGTTCACCTGCAGAAACCTTTAGATCCTGCTGAAAATTTTTGTTGTTCCTGCTGATGAACCACCACTGTGGCTCATTGTTAGCAGGTTAGCTAAAACAGGTGTGGAGCGATCGAGGACCTCAGATGGACTCAGGAAGCCTTTCCAGTCCGGCCCCAGCAGGGTGGAGGAGTTCAAACAAAAAAAAATGTTCAAACCTGTAGAAGTAATCTGGGTTTAATACTTTTGTGTTTAAATCTATACAAACAGAATAATGTTCACATTAGGATCAAACTAAGCAATATCCATAATCCATATGTTGCTCTAAAACTTTGTTCATTTCATGTCAGAAATCGGGGTAGCTTTCTTCTACAACACAGGACAGAAGGACCCAGTATTCAAAGTGAGACAGACAGCTGGATAGTTCAAAGCGTTTATTTAAGCAAGAGCGGGCTGTGGATCAGCGGCTAGGGTGTCTTTCACTGAAGCTCTTTTGGACAGAAACACAGGTTAGTGACCATGATAATCTGATGGAGGATGATTGTCAATGAGAGTCACTAACCTGGTTTTACATTTCAGTCCAAGGCCATAGAACAAGGTAGTATCCCGCTGGTGGGCTGCCAACAGGATGCGGTGCCCACCCAGAGTTGCCCAGAAGTCCGAAGTCATGTCATAAACAAATTAGAACAGTTCAGCCAACCTGCTCAGGGAACAAACAGGCTCAGTGGTTGAAAAACAGAACTGGTCAGAATCAGGGAATCAGAAACACTATGTTTAGCTAAAAACCCCTCTCACCACTGGCCAACGAGAACTAGAGAACGAGCAATAATCTTTCCCCAATGGCTGGGGCAGTTTAAATAAAAGCAGGAGGATAAGATGAGCATCTGGGCAGAGTTGGACAGGTGAATGGAATGAGCCATTAAGCCCGCCATCAGTGCCAAGATCATGACACTTTCATTAGCGACTGTCAGCTCTAAGAAACCCCCACATGTGTGAACAATAGGTCTTCTTTGGAAGCCCTGAACCTGTGTGGACAAAGTGATGTTTTTCCCTGGAAACAGATCTGATCCTGGAGAAAACCTGAGAAAACTGGAAAGATGGACAGAATCACTCTAAGATCTGCAGTTAGCTACTTTATGATTAGTTTTAAGGGCATTTGGGTCACTATGGAAAGTAACTGAATTAATTATTTTAGCTTGTGTTGGTTGCAGTGCATCAAAGGCAGCTGAAGTTCCTGTCAGCTCTGGCTGATTTAGTGCAAACACATTACTCCACTCCTCTATAACAAAGGCTGACTCTTGGGGAAGTTTTTGGTGAGCAGCTCTTTTAAGATCTGCTGTGTTTCTTGCTGTCTGAGGCCTACGACAAATATGCAAATCAAGCAATTCTAATATCTTTGTCAAGACTTTCAGACTCTGAAATGCAGCCTCATTCACTGTTAGACACTCATTCACTCTGAGTGTGAAAAACAAACTATTTAATGGATCACTTTCAGCGACACCAAGAGCAGCTTGTTCAAGAAGCTCAGCTGAAAGTTTTCTGGCTCAGAGCTTTTCTTTTTCCAGCCCAAAGCAATGATTGGCCCTACACTTTCCCTTTCTTCTTTTCCAAAGTCGCGTCACAGGTTTGGACCTTTAAAGTCATTTCCCATGATGCACTGCTCATAAAGCTCATCCCAAACTCTGACAGCACGGCTCTGTTCGAAAACCTAGGACGGGTCCTCCAAGGACGCGGTCTACCTAGACTGGATCCTTCGAAGTCCTTGAAAATAAGGAGACCGGAAGAGTTTTGGCTGTAAATTCGACCAGGTCCTCCCTTCGGCGGGTTTTACCGCCGTATGCTCTGTTGCTTAGCAACCGTGAACGTTGACACACAAAGCAGGAAAAGAATGAATACCGAGGTTTTCAAAACTGTTTGTTTATTTATTTTTTAAAAAGTTAAAGTGAACAAAGACTACACTCACAAGAATCCAGAGTGGAATAAAGGTTCCAACCACCGGGAGCAGGAACAAATAAAATCAAATGTAATGATAGAAACCTTAGTCAGTTAAATAAAATGCTGCTGTCATTCTGCACATCTCTGATGCTGCTGCTATTTTCAAATGTCCATTACTGTAAAAATGTCCATAGCTGCATATTGGTTATTTATTCCCCAGTTTTATATTGTTAAAACACTTTACAGCATTGTATTGTTTATATTTTAACTCTTCCCTATTATGTTATTCCTATACATTTTTCTAAGGTCCTCATTTGTGTGACCATTTTCAATAATCTTTCTGCTGCTGTAAATTTTCCCATTGTGGGAAAATAAAGGGATTTTCTATTCTATTCTATAAAAGGGGTAGAAAGATATAAGTAAATCTAAACAATATATTTATAAAAAAAATATATCTGCAAAATCTCTAATATTCAACAACAAAAAATACGAAGTTAAGCATATTGTGCAAAACAGCAATAAAAAGATAAAAATCCTATCAGATTTACAGTCCCCCCTCTGCAAATATATTAGAATCTGTCCTTTAATTACAGCCAAACCCATTTACACAGTAACAGATTAACACCTTTAGATAAACCAAACATTACCGCCACATATCTGACTCAGTAACCATTAAAACAACTATTTTCATTCATTTCAGACGGAACTATTCACAGAGTTGTATTATATTAAACTGAACTTCCAATTTTCACCACTGTTCGGCGCCAAGTAACCTTTACTCTGATCACAGCTTGCTTGGTCTCGCAATGAATCCTGGGATATCCAAGAATACCGAGGATACATCGGACCCGTCCTTCAAATCAGGCAAAAAGAAGGACGCATTTTAAGGCCGCATAACGAGGACTCTTGGAATCCGACCAGACCTCGGCGCCGCGCTATGACGTAATCGGCCTTCGAATCCGGTCTTCTAAGGATGCGTCCTAGGTTTTCGAACAGAGCCCACATCTCTTAGAACACCACCATCCTCTACAGCCTTTTCCAATTTCCCATCAGGAAGAATAACATTAAAGGTCACATTATCATTCATGATCTTTCCTTCAGAAAACACTTGAATTCTCTCTGTTAGAGTTTGTTGTCTGTGAACCACATGGCTAGTCTTCCCTCTTTCAGACACATCCATGACAGGAGGCAGTGAAAGGTCCTCAGTGGCTGACATCCTGAAATCTGAAAAATGTCTTTGGTCGTCCAGCTCACGCATCTGTCAAACTGAAACACTATCTTCTCCCTGTTGATCTCTGGATTTATTCAGCGCTCTAACAAACCACCGCCGTTCACTGGTTTTCCAGCTTCCAGAGCTATCGCTGATAACAGCCAGAAATCTTCTTCCTCCTCACTGTAAACCCAAACATTACTACAGACTCAAAAGTTTTGGGAAGAAAACAATAAAAATTCAAGTTAACCCAACTTTAAGTTATTAAGCGCTCTGAATAATGAATATAGTTATAAGTTTTCTGCTACTTTAACCCTCTAATGTGATCATCATTGCCTTACTCAAAAGCTTTGAATGCACCAGAGTGTGCAACGTAATGACATCAGTGCGTCATAGTGTTGGTGGGAATCAGCCAGGCAAAGTCATAAATCTCGAAATAAAGCATTTAAAGTATTAAAAAGAACTCATAACATACAAAATCTTATTGAATATAAAAGGCAGCAAGCAATGTTGAAATAAACAATTAAAGAGGCAAAAAAGATATATTGGAGAAAGTTTTGTATTGCAGTAGGAAGAGAAACAAAAATAGATAAAATATGGGGAATAGTTAAAAGAATGAACGGGATGAAAAGAGAGTTTGATTATCCAGTTTTAATAGGTAATGGAATTACAGCAAAGAAGGATGATTAATCCGTCCTGGCTGACAGATAGCCAACAAACGAGAGAGCCAGTAGCTTTGATTGAGGCTGCTTTAATTCAATTCAATTCAATTACTGAATCTTCTCAGTTACTTTTTGTATAAGTGCAATACAAATGAGATATACAGTGTGTTACATTTTAGATTTAACAGTTCCCATTCTTTTGAACACACAAGACAGAATTGTAAAGAAAAATGCAGCACATTCAACAATACAACAAATAAGAAGCTCAAAAACGAACTGAAATTAGCATCCTGACTAGCCTCATGCTAGTGACTACCCTCGCGATTAACGTTAGCATTGTTAGCAGGGTTTAAACTTAAAAAAGAGCTCCCTCAAACAATCTAAAATAATACAGATGGGTAAGAAACAACTACAAGAACCGACTATGCATATACTCACTGTTGGTTCCGCTCCAAGATTTAGGCAACTTAACCTGTGGTGTAGCATGAAGTGCTGTATGTATGAACAAACACTGGAAAAGCCTGGGGCCTGTTTCAATAAGGAAGTTCAACCAACTCTGAGTTAAAACTTGAACTCTGAGTTGACTTATCCTGAGATTAGAAACTCTGAGTTTTGGGTTTCAGAACAGCTGAAATGAGTTAGTTCAATCAACTCTAAATTGACTGACTCTGAGTCACCACAACTATAAAAAGCCATTATCAATGGAGCACAGATATTACGAGTCACCATGGCAACAGCGTCAGACAAAAAAAGGTGTGCATATTTCTCACCAGCAGAACTGGATGTGCTTATGCAAGCATATGCAGAATTTGAACATGTATTAAAAAAAAAAAGCAACACGGCTGCAGCGGCGAAGGAGAGAGAGTTAGCTTGGGTGAAAATAGCTGCTAGAGTCAATGCGTAAGTTTACATTTTAATTACTTTTATACAGTGTTGGGTGTAATGAATTAAGTTACTTAAGTCATATAAATACTGTAATTAAATTAAAGACTATAAAACAATAGTGGATTTAATATCACATTTTAAAAGGTATATTTTGATTTGAACTTTCTCCCTCTAGTTACACACTTTGGTCAATTTAAGATTAATTCATGCAATTGAATATTGTTTATTTGAAAGCATTAGAAGTGCAGTTTCTTGTCTCTCCTTGTATTGTTCAAGTGGTTGAGGTTGATTTGGGATTTAGAAAGTAATTAATAAGTAAGTAAAACAAATTAGTAAGTAGACCAATACTTTCTAGAGACAGTAATTATTACATTAATCTAATTAGACTTGTTGAAGATAAAATTTGTAGTTAGTAATTAAGAACTATTTTAGAGTAACTTACCCAACTGTTATAATATCAGAGGTGAAACTGGAAGAACAGTATTTTATTAAACCTAATTTAGTTTTCATGGATAGGTGCAATCCTGCAGGCATCAAAAGAACATGGCAGCAGCTGAAAATGAAATATAAAAACATACTTCAAGCAGGTAAGCCTTGAGCACATCATGGGAGTAGAGTAGCTACCTGGCTTTACAAACATTTGACATATTAAATGACTAAATGGCATTCAGTGTCTAGCAGTGCAGCAGCATTTTTTGACATAGGTCTAAATGTTCATTCTCATTTGACTTCTACTAAGCCATGAATATGTCCCCAAAGAATCAATGAGGTGTTTAAACACCACTTCCTCTTTAAAAAAGGGGAGGAGACCAAAATAAACTCTGGATTTTCTGAAGAAAACCTGCTCCCGACCAGGTTAGGTTCACAGAGTAAATTGCCATGGTAACTGACTCTGAGTATAAGTTACCTCTCTTTCAGAAACGGGCTTGACTTACTCTGCTTTCTCAGGTTTAACTTACCTCCCTTTCTGAAACAGAAAACCCAGAGTTTCCCTCATTTCAGGGTTAACAAACTCAGAGTTTTCACTTAACCTCCTTTCTGAAACAGGCCCCAGGTCATTAGAACTGCAGTAAGATAAAAACACCACAAGGGGGCTAGTAATAAAACTTACAGGAGCCAGAACAATGATGAGAAAGCAGAAATGTTTTCTCAGACTTTTGTTAAAGTTCATGGATCAGAAAATGTGAGTGAAAGGAGAAAAAAAGAGATGAGACTATACCAGAGAATGTAGAGATATTAAGTCAAGATGTTAAGAACAATAAATAATAATAAAAAAGAACAATAAATGAATCATTGTACTATTTACAAAAGCAGAGCTAAACCGTGCACTAAGGAAAACAAAGAGGACATCTCCAGGAAAATATAAAATATATTATGTAATAATAAGTCAACTTAGTAAACCATCAAAGAATATTTTATTGGAATTGTATAATAGAGTTTGGGAGGAGGGAAAACTGACTAAGGTTTGGAAAGAAGCTGTGAATATAACAATACGTAAACCAGGAAATGACAGACCTATTGCTTTAACCTCAAATATTTGCAAAAATAGTGGAGAAAATGATCAATGACAGGCTAAAATATTATTTGGAAAGCAATCAAAATATATATCCAAATGGCAAAGTGGCTTCAGAAAAGGAAGGAATACCATGGATCCATCTTTGTTCCTTAGAACATGAAATTAGAAAAGCAGAAATATATAGAGAAATAATAGTGGCTGTATTCTAGCGTACAATATGATTTGGAGAGAAGGATTGATGATCAAACTGCTGAAGATGGATATTAAAGGTAGAACATATAGGGGGTTAAAAGAATTTTTAAGTGAAAGGAAAATACAGGTTTGAATAGGAAAGAGTTATCCTTATTCATATCTTATTGTAAATGGAACACCTCAAGGAAGCATAATAAGTCCATTACTTTTTTCTATAATGATTAATGATGTTTTTAAAGATATAGAAAATGGGTTTGGGTGTTCTCTTTTTGCAGATGATGGGGCAATTTGGGTGAGAGGTCGGTATACTGATTATATTTAGAAGAAATTACAAAAAGCTATTAAAAAGATAGAAGATTGGTCGTATAAATGGGTATTCAAACTTTCAGTGGAAAAATTGAAACATTTTTTTTTACTCAGAAAAAAATTTATAGTATGGTGACAGTTAAATTAGACATGACTGTCTCAAATTAGAATATTGTGATAAAGTTCTTTTTCTTTAATGCAATTAAAAATCATGAAATGTCATACATTCTGGATTCATTACAAATCAACGGAAATATCGCAAGCCTTTTATTGTTTTAATATAGCTGATTATGGCGTACAGCTGAAGAAACTCAAATATCCTATCTCAAAATATTAGAATATCGCGAAAAAGTATACTAGTAGGCTATTCAACTAATCACTTGTATCGTCTAATTAACTCGAAACACCTGCAAGGGTTTCCTGAGCTTTGAAAAACACTCAGCTTGGTTCAGTAAACTAAATCAAGTATGGGGAAGACTGCTGATCTGACTGCTGTCCAGAAGACCATCATTGACACCCTCCATCAGGAGGGTAAGACACAAAAAGAAATTTCTCAAAGAGCAGGCTGTTCACAGAGTGCAGTTTCAAAGCACATTCACAAAAAAGTGTGTTGGAAGGGGGAAATGTGGCAGGAAACACTGCACAACCAAGAGAGGTGACCGCAGCCTTACCAGCATTGTGAAGAACAGCCGCTTCCAGAATGTGGGGGAGCTTCAAAGAAAGTGGACTGAAGCTGGAGTCCAGGTATCAAAAGCCACTGTTCACAGACGTGTCCGGGAAATGGGCTACAATAGCCGTATTCCCATGGTCAAGCCACTTCTGAACACTGGCGTGTTCAGGGAGTGGCCTTGGGTGGCACAGGCCACCCCTGAAATCTGATTGGCCACCCCAAGTGCCACCCCAAAATTTTAAAATATGATTGGCTATATGCCCAGTCAGAGGCGGGCCACTGCACTGAACGTAAAATGCGCTCTTGTTTTGAGTTGAAGTTGAAGAAGACGCGAAGAAGACGTTGATGAACCTACAGGTAAATACATTCTCCAGTCTATCAGAAAGCAGCACGTCTCTGGCGCGACGTTGTGAAATATGTGAGTAGCCTACATTTTACTACACTTACTGTGCCTGTAGTTAGAAGCTGTAACAGTAATAAGCTAAACATGTACCCTGTCTTGTTTTATTGTAATTGGCACACGGCTGTCGTCTCCTCATCTCGTTAGAAAACACTGTTTTGACTGTCAACGATGCTAACGCTAACATTTAGCTATTCTGTACTTAGTAAAACTGTTATATTAGACCCCTATAACATCATTTACATTTCATTTTCATTCTTGTGTGTGCACAATTATTTATTGTACAACATATAAGAATGTCGTGCATTATGGGACTATTACAGTATGAAAAGAAGACAGAATGTTAAAGATTTCTTCGCAAGGAAGAAATCTAAGATAGAGCCAGAGCAGGGGCAGAGCAGTCAGTCACAGGATGAGAGCCAGCCTTCAGCCTCAGCTGTACACATTGGTATGTGAAATCCTGATAGTTCAAGTTTGTTCTCATGTTTGAACTTACTAATTTGGTTTGATTGTACCATACCTCTTAGTTTACTTAGGAAAGGCTGATTGTATTATCATTCTAATCACAGCTTATGTATTATTATAGAGTCACCCTCAACATCACATACACATCAGGGTATGTATGAATTTACCTTCTTTAAAACATTATGTGCATTGATTCGAACTGAGATATTTCAAATATACTACAGTGTCATATACTGTCATTAAGTGTGTAGACAATTTTTTAAACAATACTGGTGTGAAAAGCCTAAATGTGACAATTTTAATTATAATGAACTGATAAAATCTCTGTATTGCTACAGGTGTGTCCAGTGCTGAGGTTCTTGCAGGCCATCC
This sequence comes from Cyprinodon tularosa, assembly GCF_016077235.1. Lineage (NCBI taxonomy): Eukaryota > Metazoa > Chordata > Actinopteri > Cyprinodontiformes > Cyprinodontidae > Cyprinodon > Cyprinodon tularosa. The sequence continues at coordinate 75,065 of NW_024039268.1, read as the reverse complement.
ACAGGGGGATAGTGGTGTGGGAGCCTCTTATAGCCAGCCGGGACCTATTGGTATGTCTTAACAATTCATTTTTCATATGAAGTATAATATACTTAGGCACATTTTCATTCTAATGACAACCTATGTGTTATTGCAGAATCAGGTGAAGATTCTTGTGATGAGGGCCCTTCACCATCACACATGCAGCATAGTATGTATGCTTTACCTTTTTTTTTAATTAACATCACAGTATCTGCTTTTATTTAGATCAGGATACCAATAATACTGGTGTTTAAAAACTTTATAGGTGGACTGTGTTTTTTTTTTAAATGTGCATTGTTTACCTATGTTGGCATGGTAAGGTAAGCTATATTTGTTTTGTACAGTCTGTACCTCTACCAGGTTTTGCACAGTTTCATCAAGCAAATATATATATATATATATATATATATATATATATATATATATATATATATATATATATATATATATATATATATATATATATATATATATATATATATATATATATATATATATATTTTATATACCAAAATCTAGGTGTGGGTGTGTATTTTCTTGTGTGCATGTGTGCGTGTATATGTCTGTGCGCAGGCGGTCCTGCTCATACTTCATGCCACCCCTGCATAAGTCAGTGCCCCACTGGTGCCACCCCTATCAAAAATGTCTGGACACGCCCCTGCTTCTGAACTCAAGACAACGGAAGGAGCGTCTGACTTGGGCTATGGAAAAGAAGCACTGGACAGTTGCAGAGTGGTCCAAAGTCCTCTTTTCAGACGAAAGCAAGTTTTGTATGTCATTTGGTAGTCAAGGCGCCAGAGTCTGGAGAAAGGCTGGAGAGGCGCAAAATCCAAGTTGCTTGAAATCCAGTGTGAAGTTCCCACAGTCAGTGATGGTTTGGGGAGCCATGTCAGCTGCTGGTGTTGGTCCACTGTGTTTCAGTAAGTCCAGAATAAATGCAGCTGTGTACCAGGAGATTGTAGAGCACTACATGCTTCCATCTGCTGAAAAGCTCTATGGAGATGATGATTTCATTTTCCAGCATGATCTGGCAGCTGCCCACACTGCCAAAACCACCAGTAACTGGTGTACTGACCATGGCATTACTGTCCTTGATTGGCCTGCCAATTCCCCTGACCTGAACCCCATAGAGAATTTGTGGGGTATTGTGAAGAAGAAGCTGAAAGACACCAGACCCAATGATGCAAATGAGCTAAAGGCCGCTATTGAAGCATCCTGGGCATCCATAACACCTCAGCAATGCCACAGGCTGATTGCCTCCATGCCACGCCGCATTGATGCAGTAATCTGTGCAAAAGGATTCCCAACCAAGTACTGAGTGCATTAATGGACATTTTCAAATGTTTGATTTTGTTTTGCTTTTATAATTTGCTTTTTTTTTTACTTGGTCTGAGGAAATATTCTAATATTTTGAGATAGGATATTTGGGTTTCTTCAGCTGTACGCCATAATCAGCTATATTAAAACAATAAAAGGCTTGCGATATTTCAGTTTTTTCAGTTGTAATGAATCCAGAATGTATGACATTTCATTATTTTTAATTGCATTACAGAAAATAAATAACTTTATCACAATATTCTAATTTTCTGAGACAGTCCTGTATAATCAAGAGATAGAAAGGGTCAAAAACTTTAAATTCCTTGGTTTATTGTTTGATGATAGAATTAGTTGGGGATTTCATATTCAGAAAATTATTGATAGATGCAAAAAGGTTTTGAATGTTATGAGATGTTTAGTTGATCGTGAGTGGGCAGAAGACAGAACTGCTTTAAAAACTATATATAAAGGATTAATAAGATCAGCAATAGACTTTGGTAGTGTGGTTTTTGGTTCAGCAGCTAGTACATCACTTAAAAAGTTAGAGTATATACAGACACACGTTTTAAGATTAATTACAGGAGCATCTATTATAGCATTGCAGGTTGAAACTGGAGAAATGCCGCTGGAAATCAGGAGAACACAACTGTTGCTAAATGACTGGGTTAGTTTACAGCACAGGTGTCAAAGTGATTCCAGAAAGGGCAGTGTGGCTGCAGGTTTTCTTTCCAACCAAGCAATAGCACACCAGACTCCAGTCATCTCATCAAGTGGGTCCAATCTGAACATGATGACTTGATGGGATGACTGGAGTCTGGTGTGCTATTGCTTGGTTGGAAAGAAAACCTGCAGCCACACGGCCCTTTCTGGAATCACTTTGAAACCACTGGTTTACAGGGTCATGGTCAAGATCATCCTACAGAGGAAACACTGCAGCCATGTTGGGAAAGGGAGAGGAGACAAACAGGACGTTTTAGTAGGGAAAAAACTAAGAGAACTTAAATTAGATCAAATTAAATGTAGTCCAACTGTACCGTTAACAGTAATCCCTCACTGGATCATACCTGAAACTACAGTGGATTTGACATGATTAGAAAAGAAAAAGAAGGCAATATTTATCATAAACTTATACAGGAATATGTTAATAGTTATTATGGTTATATTCAAATATATACATATGCATCTAAAAGTGTGAGTAATAGGCTAGCTATTGCATTTTATGTCCCAGATTTCAATATCAAAGTAAATAGGAAATTAAATAATGAATTATCAGTATATACAGGAGAATTATTAGCAATATTATTAGCATTACAATGGATAGAGGAAGTGAGACAATTAAGATATATTATATGTCCAGATTCGTGTTCAGCTTTAATCAGTATACAAAATCATAGTTCAGAAATGAGATCAGACATTTTAATTGAAATACAGCAAGTTTTATAAGAGGTTCAAATGATGGGTATTAGTGTTATATTTATTTGGCCACCAGCACATATAGGTATTAAAGGAAATTGTTAGGACTCCAGTCTTTGTGGTCTGTGTTTTTGTGTGTTTTCCTTCCTTCCTCCACCAGGCGGCGCCTGGTTCTGATTCTCCTCCTCACACACCTGCAAGGGGTTACCTCATTAATGGAGTGCTCTTAAGCTGCTAACTGCCACTACCACGACGCCAGGGTGTTTGCCAGTTTTGGGTACTCTAGCCAAGTTGAGTTTTGCTGAGTCAAACTGAGTTTTTGTCAACCTGAGTCTTAAGATTGTTATTTTGTCTTTGCCTCTCGGCAGGAAGTCATCCTGCAAACTGGATTTTCAGACCTTCTCTCCCTGGAAGGATCAACTGAGCTTCAAACTGAGCTGGGGATACAAACCGGAGGTTTGGATCCACTTTCCCCCCAGGAATCGTTTGAGCTTCACACTGAGCAAGGGATTAATCTGCACCACAGTCTGTTCAAGTACCACAGGAAATCTGAGTGGCAGTCAGTTTTCTCCGTTCATCTAAAAGCAACCGCAGTCTGGGTAACCCTGTCCGCCCTTCACCGTATGAGACAAACACCGGAAAACATCCCTCACCTACTGGAGTCTAAGAGTCAACCAATTCTCTGGAGACTTAAGTCTGCCTACCTTTCCTCCTCTTCAAGTTCGAGAAGCTATTTTCCCACTGATCCTGAAGACAGGAACACACTGTGGCCCTTTGTCGTCTCTCAGTATGTGTGTAGTAAGAGGAAACACAGTTTTTAAAGATTTTGAACACAAGTCTTAATATATTTTTCTAAGGATCTCATCATTAATCACATTTTACTGTTGGAGATGCCATGTTGCTGTTAGAAGGGTAGCCTGCTTTGCTCCACTGCATCAAAAACACACAGACATATTCAGTTAATTTAAAAAAAAATTAGCCATTTTAAACATCGCCATTGTGCCTGCTGAGCCATTTCTGTCTTTAGGCTACACATAATAAGATGCATATGAGTCCATTGTCAACAATGTGTTTAGCTCAATTTTATGAGCGCGCACATGGCCACTCCGAGCCAGTTGTGACTGTCAAGCACCTGTGTTCCGTCCGCCTCTCTGCACCACAGACTGACAAGTTTGTGGTGTTTGTTGGTTTGTGACAACAAATGTAGCCATATGTACACTGGTGAGTCCTGTTTATTTTTTTCCAGTTAAGTGTGCAGCTGTCTTCAATGTTTCTTCTAAGCAGAATCAAGCTCAGAGTCAGCTGTGTTCGCAGCAGGTAAGCTCACATTCCTGCCAGGATAGAGAGAGCGCTCAGAGTAAAAACATATGAGGAATGTTGGTCTAGTGAATAGAGCAGCGCGCTTGGACTCTTAGAAGGTTGAAAGTACACCATTCGACCCCCACAGCCTTCACTTCAGCCAGTATCCACAGCTATTGTAGTTGAAGATTTAATTTGTCATGAGGGACTTTACTACATATACTGATGCTTGTGTTAGTGTTTGGGGGGAAGCTTCATCCAGAAGGTTCTCATGGGGTTAAATGATGGTTCACCCTAAAACCTCTGCTTTCTTTTAAAAAATTCCTTTTTTTATTTCTGTGCAATGAATTTACATCTTAATATGTACCTTTTGGTAATTTATTTAATTTCTTATTTATTCATTCAAAATTATTTATGGTCTTAAGTTATGTTTTTTTTAATATAATAATAATAATGGAAGATGGTTTTAAAAGCCATACCTTTACACTCTGTGCATGTTTCCAATGGCTTTTAATTTTGAAATAAAATTTGCAGTGATTCTTTCATAACTTCATTATTTAGTTATTTTTGCTTCTCCTTTATTAATGATCATCTTAAACAGGAAGAACCACAGGAGGAACAAGGCCAGGGGAATGGGGAGAACCTGCGGGAGAACCTGCGGGAACTACTGGACAGCACAGTTGGTTTGTATTATTTCCATTCTTAACATATCTTCAGAGCTATTTCAAGGATAATTTATGCATGTATCTATTTTGTTGTGGGTGCAACCAGGAAAACACACAGCACAACAGCAGATGCCACAATGGAAGTTCAGAGATCTTTCCAAGCCCTACCTTCCCAGATGAGAAGACCCGCTTAAATATTGGTCTAAACCTGCTGCTGTTTTTCCAAAAATTCACAACATTGCAAGGAAGTATTTATCAATGCCAGCAACATCTGTACCTTGTGTGCAGGTTGTCCCCAAAGCTGGAGATGTGAGACAGAAGAGGAGCAGATTGAAGTCAGACACAGTGGAAATTATTCTTTTTTTAATAAAATGGTTGAAACTAAAAAAAAAGTGCACAAGCTTTACTATTTTTTAAATGTAAGTAACACAAGCACCATCCCAGTTGCAAAAGCATACATGTTGGGATCTGGAGAAGTTCCACCTTTCTCCAGCAGAGTTCGCCGTGGATCCTCCTGAGCTGAGCCTTCAACACACCTGAGGCGCATCTCATCATCAGGAGGATCCTCCAGTATATAACCGGCCTTCAGACCTTGCCTCAACGCCGCAGTGTTTATCCAGTTTGGTTAGCACCTGAGCCTAGCACCTCCTGAGTACTTTCGTTGCTTCTGTTCCCTGGTTGGATTCTAATTCCTCTTTGTCTCTGCTTACAGGAATCCAGTTTCCCTTGTAAGCTCTGGATGAGCTTAACCTGCCGAGCCTGCCCTCTGAGCCAAACCTGAAGACTCTTCTCTGGATTCCCATGCTGCTCTGGACAAAGAGCTGGAAACCCAAAGTCAAGGTCTGCCCTCACGCTAGAAGCAAGACGCTGAAGCGGTTACTGAACTCTGCTGAACTAAATAATCTCTGGATCCAACAGTTCCTCTCTCAAAGCCAAACCCGGACTCCTCAAGGTATAAATCAGAAACTCTCAAACTCATCTTCTCCCAAGCTAACTGAACTGTCATCCTCACACACTCCAGTGAACCTGCCCCCCAGGCCTGAACCAGTTCCTGTGTTTAATCCATGTGCTTGTGCTTAATAAAACTTGTTAAACTTTTCATCTGTCTCTGTGGTTTTCTGCATACTGGGCTTTTCTGAAACCCATCATGACAATACATTCCTCCTGCATTCTTATTAACATTCTGTCAAGAACTGCTTAAAGTATGATTTTATAAGGTATAATTAACCCATTTAGGCCTAAAACACCTTAAAAACCTATGGCCGATTTAAAAAAATACCCCTAAAACCTGAAGTTTTTCTGTAAATTCAGCAACTGTGTCAACGCCTAGTAAATTATTGATATCTTAGCTTCTGTAGCAGATAGAACTCAAAATATATTTTATCTTTGAAATTCTTCCAAAAAAAAGTGAAAAGCAGTAATCAAAAAGAAAAAAAAAAAAATTCAACCTTTTATTTTTTCCATATGTGATCATGTCTTCATTGAGAATGTGCAATATAAAACGTTTTTAAAATAAAGAACAAACATTACATAAATAACTATCTGATGATTACTTATTAACAGTATTATTATGCATAATAATGCATTTGTCTGTGTTATAAATTGCAATACAACTTACCTCCAGATGGCCACAAATCTGTCCTGGGACATATTTTGGGGGAACTGCGTCCTGAAGAGAGGTTTACTCTGTCGCCAATAATCTCTTCGTACTGGCAACACAAGAAGTCCCATGCCCATACACAGCCCAATAAATGTGTTCATCTCCGTCACAGTCACGGGTGACCACTTTGCCATCTTTGCTCTTGTTGGAGTTTGGTTTGTTTGGTCACTGTACCTATTCGTCTCGGTAACAAGATGCATCCAAAGTTCTTCATTAAAAATATGCTCAAATGCCTGCAGCGGTGTGGCGTCTGCAGGCAAATCAACCTTCACTCCAGGTGTGCGGTTGAAAACACTCCGTGCATTGCGGTGGTAGTTCGATTGGTTCAGCGCGTTCAAAGTCATAATTTTCATCTATACCGTCATCAAAGCCGACACACTCCTCAAAATCACTGCCTTCCGACAACTCTTCTCTGTCAAACTCCTCCATGTTTGCTTGAAAAAAAAACTTCTTTCTTCTTGCTTGACTTATATGCTCTCCCGGCGTCAATGGTAGAATTACGCAACAGCGCCCCCGGCTTGAATGGTAGAAATGCGGTAATGCTTTCCCGGCCAAAATGGGTTAAAATTATGCTAATACAAGAAAAAAATTCATTCAATCTGTTATGCAACAGAAGGGATGTTAATCACATACAGATTTCACAAGTCAGGAATAAGAAATATACATATATATCTTCTTTAATCATTACCAATACTGTTCTTATGTAACAAAAGAGTTCAGTAACAAATTATTGAAGACACTTGGATACCAGCTCAAATATAGTTCTCATAGCTATCCAGCAGATGTCGCCATTCAAAAGTGTATTAAGTATTTTCAGCATGGTTTCAACTTTGGGGCAGTTGTTTTAAATTGATTTATGAGTTCATGGGGCTTCGAAATTGCCATCACTAGTTATAGCTGGGTTCCTTGAATAACAGGGAAACTTTTCTTCTCACTGGTAGTTGGTGATTTAGAGCTCAGGGTCCTGTAAATTAAAAGATGAGCGCATCTACCCTTTTCAACTGTCCTGTGACAAGGGGCCGAACGTCTGTAAAGTCAGTTACAAAAAGATCAGGACAAACCGGTCCACTCAAGTCCAGACAGATTTTTCCATACAAGTCGAAGCAAGTAGAAAAATCTGGGTGTGACTCATTATCCCTCTTGTTTCCTCTTACCGTCTCTGAGTTTGATTTCTGCCTCTATGGACTGTAGATGGAACCAGAACTGAGACGGTTTGTTATGGGAACAAAATGTATTAAACTATGTAACCCAGTTAAATAAAGGACACTGATAGTATTTCACTCAGTCTGCACTTTATTTGTCTTTGCATTGATGAGAACCAGACAATCATTTCAGTCCTCACAGCTCGATGTTCTGCTCTGTTCTGGTCTAGACAAGTTTTTTTCTAAAAATCCTAAAGCCTGCAAAGAGCTGTGAGTGAGTTAATCAAAACAAGTTACAACTGGTTGAAGAAAACAGTAAAATGTTGAAAAGACCTTTGAGGCTGAAGGAGTCAGGCCTCTTTTCCAATTATAGAAATAAAAAACATATATCACCCAGACACTGTAGTCTTGCAGGTGTGTGACGGCCTGAGTGAGTAAATAAAAATCAGCGTTCATAAATTAATCTTAGAAGCAATGTGATGGGAAATAGAAATTCTGATTACAGGGTCTTCTGAGCTTTAATTGTTTGTCTTCACAGGAAACAGACCATGTTTTATTTTCTACCAGTTGGACTCAGACTGGCAGGCTGCGAAGCAGAAAGCTTTAGCCTTTGTTTTCTTAGTGAGAACTTTGAACCGACCCTTTGGTTCTGATTCTGTAGATGTGAGCTCACAGTCAGAGTTTTTGGTTCCTCTCAGACCAGCGAGAGTCAGAAAGATTTTTACAGCCAAGGAGTTTTTTATTGCTGTGAGGAGGTGCTAACAAAAACATCCATCAGATTAAGCAGTTTATCTGAGATTATATAATATGGAATAAACACATGGAGGTTGTTGATGAAAAGCTCTGTGGCAGATGGAGGCAAATCACATGATAAAAAGGCAGCAGGGGAGGATAAGGGTGGAGCCTCAGGTGAGTCAGGTAAAAAGAGACGATCCGGTTTGTTCAGTCAGTAAAGAAAAGAACGCATCGACCTGAATCAGGGTGAGTGTTTGCTGCTCATTCTTCTTGTCTACCTCTCAGGCTTCTGACTGGGTTCTTTCTGTTTGGGCTTTTATTGGGCAGATCTAGGCCTGGTTCTGCTTCAGCTTCATGATTGAGAGTAACTGCATCTGATTTCTTTCTGGAACTTTGGTTTTTTTTTGTTGCTACATCTCTATAGTTCTGTATTTTGTTTCAGCAAAATAATTTTTGCGGTAAAATATTCTAAATTAAACAAAAATGTCTGTAATACATTCAGTTGATTTAAACAAAAAAAAAAAAATTAAAGAAAATAGCCCTGATAACTAGAGGGTAAAAAAAAATAAAAAACAAAACAAAAACAAAAATCTGCTTAATCTACCAAACAAAAGTGATGAAGCAGTGAAACTAATATAAATTCCAAAAAAAGTTCAAAACAAAACCATTGGACTTTTTTCCAAGTTTGAAAGTGTTTCGCTTCCCATCCAGAAAGCTTTCTGAATTCAAAATGTCTGGAGTAATGTAAAGCTCTATTCTTTATAGAGTTGCACAACCATAGCCTTGTTATGGCTTAGAAAACATGCAAATTAAACCGAAAACAGGTCTACCCCTTAGTAATGGAGAGTTGTTAGGGTCATTGTTGTTCTGCCTTACAGGAGCAATGTTTTTGATCACCTGCGTGGCGATAAGGATTGTGGCGATAACGGAAGGAATCAAGCTACGTTTTAGGTTAAAATTGACAGACGTAGTAGCCATGTCTGTCAGAGTCAGTGATGGGACTAACGGCGTTGAAAGTAACGGCGTTACTAACGGCGTTTTCAACCTACTGTATTTTTTATTTTAAACATTATTTGATGGCCTTTGTGGCAGGGATGGAGATCCATATTTTATGTCACACGCAGAGTATACATCTAGATAGATAGATGGATGGATGGATGGATGGATGGATGGATGTTGCAGTATCTATAACAACCCAAACACACAGGATTTCAGAATTAGACGTCCCCAGTTATTAATTTCACCAGATTTGAATGCCCTGTTAAAAGACTTCCCATGGCGTTCCCCCCTGATGTCATTTACGTTGAGTTGCAATAAATGCTAAACTCTCTGCAGGTTCTTGTCTTTGTCATCCGCTCTATTCAGCTGGCTTTAGAAACACACGGCGAGAAGGTGGGGGCAGGGTGGTGAGGGTTACGGGGGCGAGAAACACAAAAGTAACGCAATAGTTACTTTTACTAGTAACTAGTTACTTTTATTGTGGAGTAACTCAGTTAGTAACTCAGTTACTTTTTGGGAGAAGTAACTAGTAACTATAGTAACGTCTGCAGCTAGTACAAAATGCTACTGCACGACTTTTGACAGGTACTCGAAAGAGAGAACATGTGACCCCTGTCCTGGCCTCACTTCACTGGCTGCCTGTATATTTTAGGATTCATTTTAAAATTCTTATGTTTGTTTTTAAATCATTGCATAATCTTGCCCCAGCTTACCTCACTGAGCTTCTTCATCCTTACGTACCCCATCGGTCTCTCAGGTCAGCAAATCAGCTGCTCTTGGAGGAACCGAGAACAAAAAGGAAGCTCAGAGGGGACAGGGCTTTCTCTGTTATGGGCCCCAAATTATGGAATGACTTACCTTTGCAGGTCAGAGAGGCCCCTTCTTTGCCCATTTTTAAAGCTCGTCTTAAAACCCATCTATTTTACTTGGCTTTCAACACCAGTGGGATCTAGTTTTTAAATTGTATGTTTTTGTTTTTTTAAACTGTTTTTAAATTACTTTTATTATGTTGTGTTCTTAAATTGTACAGCACTTTGTATCAACTGTGGTTGTTTTAAAGTGCTTTATAAATAAAGTTGGTATGGTATGGTATAACTAATTACTTTTTCAATGTAACGTGCCCAACACTGGTCAGAGTAGCGCCATCTCCCTGTGGAGCAGAGACCGACCTGGTTTTTAGGCATACAGCGTGAGAAGGGAGATCACATCAGAGCTTCGTGCTGAACATGCATCTTGAGGTGTGAACTGAGCTGTAGCTGTGTGCAATGATTTAAAGCTGTGTAATTTAGGTTTGGGGGTTTTGTCTAAACCTATGATGAGCAGAGTGGTGTATCCTGTAAGCCAGGCCAACAACAAACCTCCCCTTTACAAGAGGTCAACCTGTTTTGGTTCAATTAGCATGTTTTCTATGCCATAACAAGGCTTTTGTTGGGCAATTCTATAATTCTATAATCCCATAAATTTGATTAAAATTGGTTGTATAAATATTATTAATATTATTATTGAAGGAAGAGGAGGATTTCCCCTATTTGGCAATATTTGACTTTATTCATTTCAGAAACAAGCTTCTCACCAGCTGAAATGCATTTATCTTATCGGCCGCAGAAACTGTGTTTTAAACACATTTTCTTCCTTATTTGTTCGAACCACCCAATGGGTATCCATTAATGGTACTGAAATGTCCCATAAAATCGCTGCTCTGGTGTGCAGCCCAGTGTAACTGTATCTTTCACTGTTTTTCAATGTATTCTAGCTAACGGACAATAAAAACACCTCACCCATCAGAGGCACTCAGCTGACATTTTCAGTCCCTGTGTTCAGTCTTTCAAAGGCTGGAGGAGCAAACAGTGTAACTAAGGAATAGATTAAAACCAAAAGCTTTTGAAAATGTATTATTTCTGAATAAAATATCCAGCAGCCTAATTATTGTTGTTTTTTAATTCATTTAACACTAGCAATCCCACAAACAAGAATTTTCGTCAGCCTGCAGCCCCCCCGCAGTTCTTCACAACTCATGTATCCTTTTTCAGATGTAAATGCCCCATTAGCGCTGTGGCTGGAGAAACATTCCACCCCCTTCAGTTTCGGTTTTAGCTGAAGTCTCTATCTTTGAGACTGTTTTACCTGAGAGCAGGCGGGGGGGGGGGGGGGGGGGGGGGGGGGGGGGAATCATATTTGTAGTTAAATAGAACTAGCTCTGCAAGACAATTAATTGAAAACGTCACCAAGGAGAGGTGGATTATTATCACATGTATTGGATTCGTAAATAATACTTTTCTGAGGGAATTTCCAAAGCCTAAATGACAAATGGCACCTCTATTCTATTATTAGAATAAGTATAAAATGAGCAATGACTACACTATAGATCATTGTAGTGCCTCCAAACTTGTAGGATACACACATAATCTCATCTGGATCATACTACAACTCTTACTTTGGGAAGATAGGCCAAAATGTATTTTTGGATATTTTTTATTTGTTATTATAAGCATATGTTAGCCATAATTACACTACAGATCATTGTAGGGTTTGTAAAAACTGCTAAATGGGACAATTGTAGCTTCCTATTTAGTGCTTTTCCTTGGGTGAAATAAATGTTACTGCTATACTGAAATCATACTGTTTGTCATTCTCTAAGCTGAAATGTTGAATGAAATGAAAAGGTGAGACAAGACAAAATACAATTATTCTCTATGTTTCTTTCACATGGTGAGCTTTGCAACAATATAAAAGAGTCTGTTGGTGAATGGACAATATAAATAGTCTCTGCCTTTCCTTGTTGGAAAAGCATGGTTATGATCTGTTCTCAGCTCAGGAATTAGGACCCGTATGATATCTGGTTGTTCAATAGGTTTGCCTAAATAAAAGATTTTGATATGACTTATTAGTGTCACGATCGGCAGGGTTTCTAGCCCAAATGCAGAACACACACACAGAGGCAGGGGAAAAGTCCAAGAGTTTATTGGATGCAGACAGGGTTCTACCTGGGAGGCAGAGAGGACAAAGCAGGTTAGGTTTAGGTTTACAGGTTCAGTAAAGATAGGCAGGCTGGCTCAGGCTTGCTGACCATAACTAGTTAAACAATCCGGCTCAGAGTGAAACTCTCTTCCAGCTCATATAGGAAAACCCTAATGAGCTGATGGGGAACAGCTGCTACCGCTGAGCACAAGCTCTCAGGAAAGGATCCACGGCGCCCTCTGGTGGGCAAGCCTCTAGATCCTAACAAGCAGCAGAAACCCTCAGGAAGGGATCCACGTCGCCCTCTGGAGGGCAAACCACTGGATCCCAACAGACAACAGAACCCCACAGAAAAGGATCCATGTCGTGCTCTGGAGGGCAAACCTCTGGATCCCAACAGTACCCCCCCCCCCTCAAGGGCGGATTCCAGACGCCCAAAAAAAAAAAAAACAACCCACCCAGGGTGGGCGGAGGGGGAAACAGGCAAGGAGGGCCAGGCACAGAAACAGAACAGGGTCCGAAAACCTAAAAAACCCACCCAGGGTGGGCGAGGGCAAAGAAAAGTCTCAGGAGACCGGCCGTGGGGCTGGAGGCAAGGCAGAGTCTCAGGAGGCCGGCCGCAGGGCCGAAGGCAAGGCAGAGTCTCAGGAGGCCGGCCGTGGGACCGGAGCTGAAGCAGATGCTCTGGAGGCCGGAGTCTCCAAAGCTGCAGGGACCTTGGAGGAGGACCCCACCTCCGCTTCAGCAGGAAGCTCCGAGGAGGACGCCGCCTCCGCTTCAGCAGGAAGCCCCGAGGAGGACTCTGCCTCAGCAGGAAGCCCCGAGGAGGACGCCGCCTCCGCTTTAGCAGGAAGCACCGAGGAGGATGCCACCTCCGCTTCAGCAGGAAGCACCGAGGAGGACGCCGCCTCCGCTTCTGCTGCTCTGCAACAGGCTTAGATAGGGCCGCCCACTGCGGCTCCGAATCAGGAACACAGGAGCCTGCGATTGCGGCTCCGAATCAGGAACTGAGGAGGCTGCCGATTGCGGCTCCGAATCAGGAACTGAGGAGGCTGCCGACTGCGGCTCCGAATCAGGAACTGAGGAAGTCGCCGATTGCGGTTCCGAATCAGGAACACAAGAGACCGCAGATTGCGGCTCCGAATCAGGAACACAGGAGACCGCAGATTGCGGCTCCGAATCAGGAACAGAGGAGGCCACCGACTGTGGCTCCACAGGAACACAGGAGACCTACAAAGAGATCAGGCTCAGTATAGCCTCTTACATTTTAGCTTGAATTGATTTATTTAATTAAAGTATAGAGACCAAAACAGATCTTTAGCTGACAGAGCAATACATTTAGAGCAGTAATTATTTAAAAAAAATTGCATTTAAGAGAAAAAATAAAGTGTCTGTCGATATGCTCAATTCACAATTACTTAAGTGGAAAAGTTTCAAGGAATGAGTCTGAGATGATTCACTTTATAACATGGCGCATTATCCTGTTGGAAGTAGCCATCAGAAGATTGGTACACTGTGGTCATAAGGCCAGGTAAAACTCCGCAATTGCCATCGCACCAAACAGGAAAAAGAACATCGACAAATTCCGGTTCGTCAAATTAAAATAGCAGCAACAGATCGGTGACTAGAAATTATAGCACAATTCTTATATATTATATTAAAAAAAAAACTACCACCGTTTATTTAAATGATTGGATCCAAACTATTGGTTATTCACCAACAAGGAAGCAGATTTCTCATCTCCACTGAAATATTTATTTTATACCGAGGGACTTAAACTTTACTCAAATCCATTCAAAAGAAACTTCTTATTACAGGAATGAAAAGAGATGCTGAGTTTGGGAGTAGAAAACAAGTTCATTCAAAAAAAGCAGTTTTGAATTATCCTTATCCCCGTTACAAAAATCTACAAATATATATATATATATATATATATATATATATATATATATATATATATATATATATATATATATTTGGGCAGAAACTGAACATATGCTGGATGATGGTGGGATTTTTTTAATATGTAATTTTAAATTAAGCACTCACAGGGTTCATACAGGAATGAGTGACTCTAATTTAATGCTATTAGAAATGATTTTAATGCCATCACCAAGAACCATGTACACAAGTTATTAGTGTACATGAAATATGAAGGAGCTGTAAGCAGAGTTCCATGACTCCTGTATGTATGTAAACACACACACACACACACACACACACACACACACACACACACACACACACACACACACACACACACACACATATATACGTATATATATATATCCTCTAGCTTTTTCTCCGCCTGGAGCTTCCTTTCCGAACATACGGCTTTATGATCAGTTCCACGCAAATTAATAGCGATATAATATATCTGACGAAATTGTTTTTATAAGCATTTTTTATTAAAGAATTATAAATACTTCGATAAACATATTTAAATAATTGTAGTGCCAATTAAGGCCTTGATAAAAAAAATAATGAATGAATTGTAATTATTTTTAATGATCCGCGGAAACCCTGGTTCATCTCGCGCATGCTCTCTACGATCTCCAAGAAACTCAGAGCTGAGCGGTCTGGAACCACAGCGGAGGATGTATGCTTTGCTTTGTGCAGGCGGTCTGGAGCGGAGTATGTGGGATTTCGGGGTAAAACTCCTCTTGGACGCGATGGCGACTCTGAGGTCGAACAAGACAAACTCAAAGAAGAGATGTTAGCGGTAAATATATGTTCGATTACTGCCTGCTAAGCTAAAAGCAGCCTAGCCTAAGCTACGGCTAATAGCAGCCTAGCCTAAAGCTACGGCTAATAACAGCCTAGCCTAAAGCTACGGCTAATAGTAGCCTTGCAAGAACAAGCTTTATTAAAGTGTATTTTTTGTGATTCATAGGAAGCAGTACGCCGTCTTCACAATTAGGAGACTAATTGCAGGCGCTATGAACCGGAGCAAGGGTAAGATTTAAAGAATATGCTTTCATTCTGCGGTAAAAGGAAATGGATACTGATAGATACCGATCATAGCTTTACATTTTGTTTTCACAGAATACTGTCGCCTCACAATCAGGCGGTGACCGCCTATCTGCTTGGAGCCATATCAGCAAGTCCAGATTTGCATGATGTTGATAAAGAGTGACTTGTTTTAATGTTTTCTCCTTCCTTTTTACTGTGACTTGCGTTTGATTTTTTTATTCATACCACTCTCATTTAATTGTTTTCCAGCTGCCTGTAAGACGTATTTTCAGACGGTATGCAGGAGCTTCAGATATACGCAGCCAGCCAACACGTTGCGTGCGGAGGCTGCCAAGCAATCTGCTCGGAGTCGGGCCAGAAGAAAGAGGGTAAGACTTTATTTGGTGACTATTTTTCAGGTGCATTGATAGATTTGTTGTGTCCATACGCAGAGTGCTGATTCATTGTTTTTTTTCAGCTGCTGAAAGCGAGGCAGAGGGTGCTAGCAGATGAGGAAGTGGAACTCTGGAAGTCCGCCACCGTCGACCTCATGTCCGACGAAGAAGATGGCGTCGTTGGCTGTGTCTCTGGATGGATTGTACGGTCGCCACCATTTCGTAGGCCGGATCTCACTGAACTCTGTGTTAAGCTGCAGTCCCGGTTAGAAGCGATGCCGAAGTACAGGGCCGCGCACAGTAGGCGTCTGCACATCGGACCTGCCTCGGAGGGAATGCTGCCAGTTACCTCCAACCCCGAGGAAGCAAACAGACCGCTCATGGACTTGTAATTTTTAGATACGCATGTGTTTGGATACGCGTTGTATATAGTTGTGTGTGTTTTAATAAAGCTCTTTCTTTGCATAAACAGCTTCCTGGCAACTGTATAAATTCATTCATGTCCTTGATGGTAGCCTAATAATTGTGTAGTATTGTAGGATAACATAAATACACAGCATATGAATGAATAAATATATGAATGAATAAATATATGAATGAATAAATATATATATATATATATATATATATATATATATATATATATATATATATATATATATATATATATATATGTAAATTTATATGTAAATATATATATATATGCCAACCAATCACGAGCAACTTTACTTGTTTAAAAAGAAGTGGTTCCGTCCAATACTCAGTAAGAAAATTCAAGCCTGGCCTGGCCACATGTGGTTCCATATACGTCAGAGTCCGTTTCCGACAATTTGTGGCACGACAAACGTGGACAAGCGCGGGTTGCAAATTGTTGGAAACTGACGAAAATCAGGGAGATCTGCGGGAGTTTACGGGGACGAAAATCTCACTTTTCATGCAGTGTTTAGTGATTTACAAATGGAAAAATGGAGAGAAGTGCCCATTCCGCTAAAATGTATTTTAAACCAGAAATGCTCACTGGGTTCATCCCTGGTAATGAGTCATTGTCTTTGTCAGCATTTAAAGATTAACCATCTTGTTTGACACAAATCTCACTTTTCCCAGTATAACTGATGGAGGAGAGGTATGGACTTCCTCCATCAGAAAAGTGAGATCTGAGATCTATGCTTTTCTGCTTCCACATTATCTCCTGTTTATTTCCTCTCTAGAGATGAGGACGATCCTGATGTGGCTGTAAAACAACAACAGAGTTTAATCAGTCAGGAGCTTCTGCAGATACATTGTAATGCAGACCTCTTCAGCAGATCCTTCCTGCTCTCAGCCATTATCCTCTATAAGGACTCTGATTTATTACAAAACATTTTGTTTTCCTTTAAGATAAAAATAAAGAAAAAACTTTGGTTTAAAATATCGGTTTTATTCAGGGTTTTTATTTTAAACTAGCTGCTAATGGTTATAAAAATCAAGTTTATACAGGATCAGCTTCCTGCTCTACAGGACAGGTTAGAGAGCAGCTAACTGGGAACACTGGGACTGAACCACATCTGAGTCTCTGTTTCTCTTTCAGGTGGATTTCATTCTGGGAGAAACAGTTTTTCAGGAAGACAGATGAAACCACAGCAGTGTCTCCATCACCCAGCACTGTTTTTGTGAGAGTGACGTGTTTAAAGCTCATTCTGAAGGTTTCACTAATTATCCTTGACTACCAGAGCAAAGGTAAGGTCTGTCAAAACATTATATAATCATCAGTGTGACTAAAAATATTTAATATCTTTAAATTGCTTAGAATAAAATTCAGGTTGAGAAATTGAATTTCAGAAATAAAGACTTATTTTATGTATAATAAAAAAGAACAGTAGTAAGTACAGTAATTTATTTAAAGCTAGGAGATAATACTTGTCTTAACAGAGAAAAGCATAAACAAGAGGTGAAGAGAAAAAAACTATAGAGAAACTCTGTAATAGTGTTGGGATCCTGAGGCTTGCCCACCAGAGGGCGCTGAGGATCCTCTTCTGTTATGTTTTCTGTTAAGGACTGGGGTTACTGTTGGGATCTGGAGATCTACCATCTGTCTCCAGCAGAGAGCGCTGTGGGTCTCCTGGGCTGGACTCTGCCTCGCTGCCTGTCCCACGGCCGGCTACCTGAGACTCTACATTATAAACTATCAGAGACTTTTGTTGCTTTCGTCCACCTTAAGTGGATTGTTTTTTGTTCTGGACTCAGTTTTTGTTTTTTGCCCTCCTGGCCTGTTTCCCCCTCCGCCCACCCTGGATGGGTTGTCTTTTTGTTTTTTGGTCTCTGTTTTTGTTGTTTCTGGCCCTCCTTGCCCTAGTGCCCCCTCAACCCGCCCTGGGTGGGTTTTTTTTTTTTTTTTTTTTTCATGGACTGTTCTGAGGGCGTATGGAATCCGCCCTTGAGGGGGGGGCTCTGTTGGGATCCTGAGGCTTGCCCACCAGAGGGCACCGAGGATCCTCTTCTGTTATATGTTTTCTGTTAAGGACTGGGGTTACTGTTGGGATCTGGAGATCTACCATCTGTCTCCAGCAGAGAGCGCTGTGGGTCTCCTGGGCTGGAGCCTCCAGCACACCTGAAGCTCATCAACTCATCAGGAGACCTTCCTACATAAGCAGCAGTCAGACCTTCCTTCGATGCCGGAGTGTTGACCAAGTTTGAAAACCTGACCGAAGTCTGAAGCTCTGGATGAGCCTTACCTGGAAACTTGCCTGCCTGCCCAAGGGAGCCAAACCTGAAGGTCTTAGTCTGGATTCCTCCTTCAGCTCTCAGGGAAGAGCTAGGAAGCTAAACCTGAAGATCTCAGTCTGGATTCCTCCCTCAGCTCTCAGGGAAGAGCTAGGAACAAACACACGTCAGAGTCTCACTAACCAGAAGCTAGACGCTGCTGCTGCTGAGCTCTCTGCTACTTCCACAATCTTTGGACCCAACCGGTTCCCCATCTCAAGGATCTGTCAGAACCTCTTCAAGTTTGGTGTTCTGCATGTGGGTTAAGTCCATTAGCCAATCAGGACAGAACACTCCGGCTATTCACAAAACCCAGCAGATCACCTCCGGAGGAGGCTTGAGGAACAAGCTACTCAGATCTACGAACTCTATTCAACCCTCCGTGATTTAAATCCCAGTTTTGACCAGACTTTTCAGGACTTAGCAGGCAACGTGAGAAGCGCTAACACGACGCCAGCTCAACTTCCGGTTCCGGAGCCCGTTTCGTCACTTCTTCCGCTTCTAAGGTCAGAATCTGCTCCGTCACTTCCTGAATTCCGTCCCCCACTTCCTGAAAGGTTTTCTGGCATACCTAGTAGCTGTAAAGGATTTTTGCTTCAATGCAAATTGTTTTTTGAATTTTCTCCGTCCAATTTTCCAAATGATGAGACAAAAATAGCCTTTATTCTCTCATGGTTATCAGGAAAAGCCCGCAAATGGGCAAAGACCAGCTGTTCTTCTAAATCCAGTATTTCCAGTACATTTGAACATTTTTTAAAGGAACTCTCTCTAGCCTTTTCAGAATCTACTAAATCTCAGGGTCTGTCTAATTTAAAACAAGGGAATAGAACCATAGAAGAGTTTTCTATAGACTTCCAGATCAGAGCTGCTGCTTCCTGCTGGACTGATGCTATGTTAAAGAATATCTACCGCAACACACTAAACAAGGAAATTAAGGACAGACTTGCAACCATAGAGGAACCTGAAACCCTAGAAGAGCTCATTCACACAGCCTTATATCTCGATCACAAAGTACGCACAAGAGGTCAACCCGGCTTAGCCCAGTCCAGCCCAGCTCAGCCCAGTTCAGTCCAGATCTGCCTAGTCCAGTCCAGTTTAGTCCAGTCCAGCTCAGTCCAGTCCAGTACAGCTCTGTACATCCCAGTTCAGTCCACTTCTGCACAGTTCTATCCAGTTCAGCCATCACTTACGTGACTGCCAGGTAGCACCATCCGTTAAGAGGCTTAAAATCAAACCAACTAATTCAACTCCTATGACTGTTAGCATTTCAGCTAAACCAGCACCTGAAACCTATTGCAAACCAGTTAGCCTTTTCTCTCAGTCAGTCTCTGAACCTATTAGCCCTACTCCTAACGAACCCCGACTTAAGAGACGGCGGCGCCGTAAGCCAGCTCTGAGCCGTCTGGAGACCCCTGAGCCGGTTCTGAGCCGTCTAAAGACACCTGAGCCAGCCGTGAGCCGTCTTGAGTCAGTTCTGTGCTATTTTGAAACCCTGGAGTCAGCTCCATGCCATTTTGAAACCCCTGAGTCAGCTCCGTGCCATTTTGAAACCCTTGAGTCAGCTCCGTGCCGTTTAGAGACCCCTGAACCAGCTCCGAGCAGTCGGTTCTGAGCCGTATAAAGACCCCTGAGTTAGCTCTGTGCTGTCCAGAGACCCCTGAGTTAGCTCTGTGCCGTCCAGAGACCCCTGAGCAGAATCTTAAAGAGGTATGTGATTTTACGCCTCCCAGGACTTTTCTGCAGGCGCCCCTGACCGCCAAGAGTCCTCTGCGAGCATCACCAGCGGTTTCTCCCTTGCTGGAGTTGGAGCCACAGTCGGTGATCACCTCTGTTCCTGAGGTGGAGCCACAATCAGCAGACTCCTCTGTTCCTGACTCGGAGCCGCAATCGGCGGGCTCCTCTGTTCCTGACTCGGAGCCGCAATCGGCAGGCTCCTCTGTTCCTGACTCGGAGCCGCAATCGGCGGGCTCCTCTGTTCCTGACTCGGAGCCGCAATCAGCGGGCTCCTCTGTTCCTGACTCGGAGCCGCAATCGGCAGGCTCCTCTGTTCCTGACTCGGAGCCGGAATCGGCGGGCTCCTCTGTTCTGATCCGGAGCCGCAATCGGCGGGCTCCTCTGTTCCTGATCCGAAGTCGCAATCAGCAGGCTCCTCTGTTCCTGACCCGGAGCCGCAATCGGCGGGCTCCTCTGTTCCTGACCCGGAGCTGCAATCGGCGGGCTCCTCTGTTCCTGACCCGGAGCCGCAATCGGCGGGCTCCTCTGTTCCTGACCAGGAGCCGCAATCGGCGGGCTCCTCTGTTCCTGACCCCGAGCCACAGTTGGCGGGCTCCTCTATTCCAGTCCAGGAACCGCAGTCAGTGGTCTCCTCTGTTCCAGTCCAGGAGCCGCAGTCGGCGGTCTCCCCAGAGCCTGTTCCTGGGCCGCAGTCAGCGGCCACCACAGAGTCTGTTCCAGAGCCGCAGTCGGTGGCCACCTCAGAGCCTGTTCCAGAGCCACAGTCGGCGGCCACCTCAGAGCCTGTTCCAGAGCCGCAGTCGGCGGCCACCTCAGAGCCTGTTTCAGGGCCGCTGAAGAGGGGACGGGGTACCCCTTGGGGCTACCTACTGAAAGTGGGGTGTCATCCTCCTAAGAAGCTGCTACACCTCCGGCCCCGCGGCCGGCCTCCAGAGCGTCAGCTTCGCCTCCGGCCCCGCAGCCGACCTCCAGAGCGTCAGCATCGCCTTCGTCCTGCGGCCGACCTGCAGAGCGTCAGCGTCACCTTCGGTCCCGCAGCCGGCCACCCAAGACTCTACTCCGCTGCCGGACCCTCGGCCGGCCTCCAGAACCTCTGCCACGTCTTCGGTCCCACAGCCGGCCACCTGAGACTCTGCTCCACTGCCGGCCCCTCGGCCGGCCACCTGAACCTCTGCCTTGCTGCCGGTCCCACGGCCAGCCACCTGAACCTCTGCCTCGCCGCCGACCCCACGGTCGGCCACCTGAAACACTGCCTCGCTGCCGGTCCCATGGCCGGCCACCTGAGACTGCCTCGCTGCCTGTCCCACGGCCGGCCACCTGAGACTCTACATTATAAACTATCAGAGACTTTTGTTGCTTTCGTCCACCTTAAGTGGATTGTTTTTTGTTCTGGACTCAGTTTTTGTTTTTTGCCCTCCTGGCCTGTTTCCCCCTCCGCCCACCCTGGATGGGTTGTCTTTTTGTTTTTTGGTCTCTGTTTTTGTTGTTTCTGGCCCTCCTTGCCCTAGTGCCCCCTCTGCCCGCCCTGGGTGGGTTTTTTTTTTTTTTTTTTTTTCATGGACTGTTCTGAGGGTGTCTGGAATCCGCCCTTGAGGGGGGGGCTCTGTTGGGATCCTGAGGCTTGCCCACCAGAGGGCACCGAGGATCCTCTTCTGTTATATGTTTTCTGTTAAGGACTGGGGTTACTGTTGGGATCTGGAGATCTACCATCTGTCTCCAGCAGAGAGCGCTGTGGGTCTCCTGGGCTGGAGCCTCCAGCACACCTGAAGCTCATCAACTCATCAGGAGACCTTCCTACATAAGCAGCAGTCAGACCTTCCTTCGATGCCGGAGTGTTGACCAAGTTTGAAAACCTGACCGAAGTCTGAAGCTCTGGATGAGCCTTACCTGGAAACTTGCCTGCCTGCCCAAGGGAGCCAAACCTACTTCCACAATCTCTGGACCCAACCGGTTCCCCATCTCAAGGATCTGTCAGAACCTCTTCAAGTTTGGTGTTCTGCATGTGGGTTAAGTCCATTAGCCAATCATGACAAATAGATAATAATATTTATATCTGTAACCATATAAAGTCTTTCTGTTTTGTGGAGTCACAAATTCAGACGCATTATATCAACCAGCTGTTGGTATTTAATGATTTTAGGAGTAAAATCAATAGAAACAAACACAAACATAGTTATTTTTTCTATGTCAGCAGCTTCTCACCCTTTTAATCAACATGCTTTACATTTCCTAAGAAGTTATTTGGTCAACAGAAAAAAAACGTGGCCTCCTTCTTCAACCTGACAGCATCCCTCACTGTAGGTGTCCACCAACGGGTTCGAGGGTTGCCGCCACGACAGGCACCGACAACCTTGCGGCCGCAGCTTAGATAAACTGCCTTGACAATGGAGGAATGGAACATGGTCCACTCGGACTCAATGTCCCCCACCTCCCCCGGGATGTGTTTGAAGTTCTGTGGGAGATGGGAGTTAAAGCCCCGCCTAACCGGGGACTCCGCCAGACGTTTCCAGCAGACCCTCACAACACGTTTGGGCCTGCCAGGTCTGACCGGCATCCTACCCCACCATCGGAGCCAACTCACCACCAGGTAGTGGTCAGTGGAAACTCCGCACATCTCTTCACCCGAGTGTCCAAGACATATGGCCGCAGGTCCAATGAAACGATGACAAAGTCGATCATCGAACTGCGGCCTAGGGTGTCCTGGTGCCAAGTGCACATATGGACACCCTTATGCTTGAACATGCTGTTCGTTATAGACAAGCCATGACGAGCACAGAAGTCCAACAACAGAACACCACTCGAGTTCAGATCGGGGCGGAGATTCCTCCCAACCACGCCCCTCCAGGTCTCACTGTCATTGCCCACGTGAGCGTTGAAGTCTCCCAGCAGAACAAGGGAGTCCCCAGGAGGGGCACCCTCCAGTACCCCCTCTAAGGACTCCAAGAAGGGTGGGTAATCTGAACTGTTGTTCGGCCCGTAAGGAGTTTGGAGAGGCCATGGAGAAAGACTTCTGTACGGCTCCAAAGCGATTCTGGTCTGCCATCTAGCTACTCAGGAGGGGGAAGTGGTGCAGCACCAACACTGTTTATGGTGGGGATGGTGTGCTGCTGACCTCGACTCGGGACGTTGTGGGTCGGTGGGTGAGTTTCTCAAGGTCCTGGATGTTGTAGGGTTGTGTTGGCTGACACGACTCTGCAACATTGCATGGACATTGGGGGCAGTCCCCCTGGATTGGCAGACTGGGGTGGTGGCCCCCCTATTCAAAAAGGTGGACCGGAGGGTGTGCTCCAATTACAGGGGAGTCAAACTCTTAAGCTTCGCCGGCAGGGTCTATTCGGGGGTGCTGGAGAGGAGGGTCTGTCAGATAGTTCAACCTCGGATTCAGGAAGAGCAGAGTGGTTTTCGTTCTGGTCGTGGAATGCTGGACCATCTCTACACCCTCAGCAGGGTCCTGGAGGGTGCATGGGAGTTCGCCTAACCAGTCTAAGTGTGCTTTGTGGACTTGAAGAAGGCGTTCGACCGTGTCCCTCGGGCGGCCCTGTGGGGGGTTCTACGGGAGTACGGGGTGCCGGACCCTTTTATACGCGCTGTCAGGTCCCTGTATGACCTGTGTCAGAGTCTGGTCCGCATTGCCAGCAGTAAGTCAGGCTCGTTTCCGGTGCGAGTTGGACTCTGCCAGGGCTGCCCTTTGTCACAGATTCTGTTCATTACCTTCATGGACAGAATTTCTAGGCACAGCCAAGGTGTTGAGGGGATCCGTTTTGGTGGCCTTAGGATTGCGTCTCTGTTTTTTGCAGATGATGTGGTCCTATTGGCTTCATCAGGTCGTGATCTGCAGCTCTAGCTGGATCGGTTCGCAGCAGAGTGTGAAACGGTGGGGATGTGGATCAGTGCCTCCAAATCTGAGGCCATGGTCTTGAGCCGGAAAAGAGTAGAGTGCCTTCTCCGGGTCGGGGGGGGGGGGGGGGGGGGTGTCCTGCCCCAAGTGGAGGAGTTTAAGAATCTTGGGATCTTGTTCACGAATGAGGGAAGAAGGGAGCGGGAGATCGACAGGCGGATTGGCGCAGCGTCTGCCATGAAGCAGGTGCTGTACCGGTCCGTCATGGTGAAGAGAGAGCTGAGTCAAAAAGCAAAGCTCTTGATTTACCGGTCGATCTACATTGCAGTTTTTCTGCCATTTTAGTGAAATAAACTCAGACAGTGAAAGTGTGCAAATTGGGCAATGATGAGTAAAACAATAGGTATTAGTCATTTTTATTCAAACATAGTTTTTCCACATTTTTTTGTTTTTTAATCGGGTTGGAAACTGTGTTCAGCCAATCTTTTGGCTAAAGCAACCTAATTTGGCAGCGTTTATACCCAATCTATATTTTTACTAGGGCAAACCAATGTAATGGCTCATTAGCCAAAATAACTAAGTATAATCACAACTTTCAAAAGCCAAAGGTGGAACTTTAACCATTAACCTCAGCAGAAGGAGTCTCTGTCTTACAGATGACGCCACTTATATTGTTAGTTGTTTGATCGAGAAAATACTATTTAACACTAACGTGTTCACACCAACTGTATCCGGTGGCTTGCTCAGACTTTGATCATTTCATTGTTTAATTGAACCAAAATAGTTTTAAGCAACTGGATTGGTTGTTTTTCCAACCAATCTCTTCTTAGATTCTATCCAAACTCTATCCAGCTGACAACAGCTCTCCTCCAAACTACCACATCTTGACTGAACACTGAGGCTGTTTAAATGCCTGTCAAAATTCTTGCGGTTCCCAAACCACTTCCCGAAGCGGTCGCGTGGTATCATGGTAGCGAGGCCTCGGACGTCATCAATTTTGGCGCCTCCCCTAAATGAATCACGCCTCGACACGCGCTTCGGGGAAACGCCCCCTCCATTACTCAACACACGCCTCGAAGCCTCAGCTCATCTCATAACATCACTACTGTTCACAGAGAGGGTTTCTTTAAATCTGCTGCTCTGGTTGGCACTGTATCAGCAGCAATAAATGTGTTCATGATGATTGGTTCTGTTTCAGAAAAAGGACAAAGATCCTCTGCTCTCTGTTATGACTTTATCGCAAACTGGAAACTTATTATTAGGGAACTTTCTTAGAACAAGAAAAGACCTGTTTGTTCTGGTTCTTTAGGTCTGAGTCCATTTAGAAACTGTTTTCCTGCTAACAGCCTTTGCTCCTACTATACTGAAAAAGAAAACTGACTGAAATGTTTCAGATCATCTCATATCAGAAAAAGACCATAAAAAAGAAACAGAAAATGTTATTTTGAAAATATTGATCTCGCTCTTTAAATTCTGGTTCTAGTTGTAATTCATGATCTCCAGAAAATGCATCAGATCACCTGATATCTGTAGCTTTTTTAGAGAACATCCTACAGACTGTTTTATGTATGTTCAGAAGGAGAAGTCCAACAGAAAAGAGGACCCAGTATTATAGGCAGACATATCTAAAACACATTTATTTGAAATAATACCATAATACCGGAGAGATTTGTTTGAAGTTTCCATTAGCATTTAGCATAACTAAAATAGAAAATTATTTAGCTCTTTGCATTTCTAGAGTAACTCTGTTCCACACTGAAGTGAAATGTATTTGTTAAACTTTTTCAGTAACTGATCTCTCAAATACTTTTTTAATTGTAACATTGAAACGCTCTGAACATTTTTCTAAATGATCAAATGACAATAAAGTGTACCAATTCAGATACTTTTGTGCCTTTTCCAAATTGTGTTCTTGATGTTTTGAGATTTCTTTTGTTAACTGGTATTTTTCCCTTTTGGACTTGCTTTGTTCATTTTCTTGCAAAAAAAAAAAACTTACATTGTGATCAGTAAGACCAGTGAGTAAATTATTATTATTTTTTTATTCCATGAGGTTTATTAGAGTAATTTAAATCAACTTCTGATTCTGAATGATTGTTAATTCAGTTACTCATTGTACATTCCTTCTGTTCTGTTTTTTCATCCCAACTGATGTTAAAAGTTCTAAATACAAGTTTATTTATCTGATTACACCTTTTCAGGAGTTCTTTCATCAGGTCATAAAATAATATTTAGATGAAGGTCTATGATAGAGACAAATTCCAGTTAATTATATTTCATTAGAGAGGGACATAATAATGGTGACACATTCTAAAGTCACACTACTAAGCCATATGATAGGGCTCCATTTAAAAATATACACGGAACCAGATGGTTCCTGCTGGAATCAGGTTCCTCTGGTCCTCTACACACATGATGGGAATCAGCTTTCTGCTTTACAGGACGCTAACTGGACCTGAACCACTGGGAACTGACTGGTTCTGGTTTCTCTCTCAGACTGACTGAAGTCCAGAAGATGGAAGATCTGGATCAAAATGAGCACAGAGCAAAACCTCCAGGCTGCAGCTGGCCTTCTATGAGGAGTGACTGGACCAAAGATCACACTCAATACTTCACATCAGAACCTGGACCCTCAGACAGAAGGTAAGGAACCAGTTTCTAAATGACTCCAGAGAGATAGAACCTCTAGAATCTGAACTGGTTGACCATCAGTATCTAAAGCCAAAGTTCTTTAGTTTTTCTTTCAGCTTAAAACTAAATACATGTCCAATGTTGGGGTGTGGGGTGTGTGTGTGTGTTGGGGGGGGGGGATTTGTCTGAGAGCCAGCCGCTCAAAGCACTTGGTGATGATGGGGGGTAATCGTCTGTTTATGAGGGCGATGGTTCTGCTCACTCCAGGATGGGCTGAGAATTTTGCTGCGTGCATCCACTGGATGAGGCGGGATCTGACGGAAGACCGGACATACATTTTATTTGGAGGACCATTACCTGGGTCGGGTTCAGAAGCAAAGGCAGAGTTAATCAGATCAGTGATTTCCCAGGAAACGGCTCCAACTGTACAAGAGGCTGGGAGAACAGGTTCGGGTGTCTCAGGTTGGTCGGTGGAATACAGACGAGAGAGAGAGTCGGGCTTGACGTTCTTGGAACCAGGTCTGTAGGAAATGATGAGATTAAAACGAGAAAAGAACAAGGACCACCTTGAATGCCGTGGGTTGAATCTCTTTGCCGATTGAATATAAGCCAGGTTCTTGTGGTCAGTCCAAACCAGTACTGGATGCTCGGCCCCCTCGAGCCAGTGTCTCCATTCCTCCAGGGCGAGCTTAATGGCCAGAAGTTCTCGGTCTCCAACATCATAATTTTGCTCGGCTGGAGAGAGTCTGCGTGAAAAAAAAGCACATGGGTGAGTTTTCTGGTCGGAATCTGACTGCTGCGATAACACAGCTCCTACGTGGAATCAGATGCATCAACCTCAAGGATGAACTGCTTCGTAGGATCAGGCTGGACCAAGATGGGGGCACTGGAAAAGAGTCTTTTTAATTTATTAAAGGCATCTTTGGCTTCAGAGGTCCATTGGAAAGTCTTCTTAACAGAAGTAAGAGCTGTGAGGGGTACAGCAGTCTGACTGTAGTTCCTTATGAACCTCCTGTAAAAATTTGCAAACCCAAGAAATCTCTGAAGTTGTTTGCGGTTTTCAGGTGTAGGCCACTCCAGAACTGTCTTTATCTTATCTTCTGATGGCTTCACCTGCCCGCCCTCGAGCACAAACCCTAGAAAGGTGACAGATTGTTGATGAAATTCACACTTTTCAGCCTTCACAAAAAGTTTATTTTCCAATAGCCTCTGAAGGACTAAACGAACATGTTTCCTGTGGTCTGAGAGGTTCTTGGAATAGATCAAAATATCATCGACGTAGACAAAGACAAAAACATTCAAAAAATCTCTGAGGACGTCTTTGACAAGAGCTTGGAAACAGGCAGGAGCGTTCGTGAGGCCAAAAGGCATGACCAGGTACTCAAACTGTCCTAAGGGGGTCTTAAAGGCTGTTTTCCATTCATCCCCTTCTCTTATTCTAAGGAGGTGGTAGGTGTTTCTTAGATCGAGTTTGGTAAACACTGTAGCACCCTGTACAGGTTCAAACACAGAAGCCAGTAAAGGTAGGGGATATTTATTTTTGACGGTAATCTGATTTAAACCTCTGTAGTCTATACAGGGGCGCAGGGAACCATCTTTTTTACCAACGAAGAAAAAAACAGCACAGAGAGGAGATGAAGATGGGCGAATTATTCCAGCAGCTAGAGACTCGTTGATGTACAGGTGCTGGTCATAAAATTAGAATATCATGAAAAAGTAGATTGATTTCAGTAATTCCATTTAAAAAGTGAAACTTGTATATTATATTCATACATTACATACAAACTCATATATTTCAGATGTTTATTTTGTTTAATTTTGATGATTACAAATGACAACAAATGAAAATCTCAAATTCATCATATCAGAAAATTAGAATATTGTGAAAAGGTTCAAAATTGATGGCCCCTGGTGCCACACTCTAATCAGCTAATTAACTCAAACCACCTGCAAAAGCCTTTAAATGGTCTTTCAGTCTAGTTCTATAGGCTACACAATCATGGGGAAGACTGCTGACTTGACAGTTGTCCAAAAGACGACCATCGACACCTTGCACAAGGAGGGCAAGACACAAAAGGTCATCGCTAAAGAGGCTGGCTGTTCACAGAGCTCAGTGTCCAAGCACATTAATAGAGAGGCGAAGGGAAGGAAAAGATGTGGTCGAAAAAAGTGTACAAGCAAGAGAGATAACCGCACCCTGGAGAGGATTGTGAAACAAAACCCCTTCAAAAATGTGGGGGAGATTCACAAAGAGTGGACTGCAGCTGGAGTGAGTGCTTCAAGAACCACCACACACAGACGTATGAAAGACATGGGTTTCTGCTGTTGCATTCCTTGTGTCAAGCCACTCTTGAACCACAGACAGCGTCAGAAGCGTCTTGCCTGGGCTAAAGAGAAACAGGACTGGACTGCTGGTGAGTGGTCCAAAGTCATGTTCTCTGATGAAAGTAAATTTAGCATTTCCTTTGGAAATCAAGGTCCCAGAGTCTGGAGGAAAAGAAGAGAGGCACTTCATCCACGTTGCTTGAAGTCCAGTGTAAAGTTTCCACAGTCAGTGATGGTTTGGGGTGCCATGTCATCTGCTGGTGTTGGTCCATTGTGTTTTCTGAGGTCCAGGGTCAACGCAGCCACATACCAGGAAGTTTTAGAGCACTTCATGCTTCCTGCAGCTGACCAACTTTTTGGAGATGCAGATTTCATTTTCCAACAGGACTTGGCACCTGCACACAGTGCCAAAGCTACCAGTACCTGGTTGAAGGACCATGGTATCCCTGTTCTTAATTGGCCAGCAAACTCTCCTGACCTTAACCCCATAGAAAATCTATGGGGTATTGTGAAGAAGAAGATGCAATACACCAGACCCAACAATTCAGAAGAGCTAAAAGCCACTATTAGAGCAACCTGGGCTATCATAACACCTGAGCAGTGCCACAGACTGATCGACTCCATGCCACGCCGCATTGCTGCAGTAATACAGGCCAAAGGAGGCCCAACTAAATACTGAGTGCTGTACATGCTCATACTTTTCATGTTCATACTTTTCAGTTGGCCAACATTTCTATAAATCCTTTGTTTTTATTGGTCTTCAGTAATATTCTAATTTTCTGATATGATGAATTTGAGATTTTCATTTGTTGTCATTTGTAATCATCAAAATTAAACAAAATAAACATCTGAAATATATGAGTTTGTATGTAATGTATGAATATAATATACAAGTTTCACTTTTTAAATGGAATTACTGAAATCAATCTACTTTTTCATGATATTCTAATTTTATGACCAGCACCTGTATTTCTCCATGGTTTCACGCTCTGGTTTGGAAATATTATATAATCTACTGCTGGGAAGAGGAGCTCCTGGTAGTAACTCTATGGCGCAGTCATATGGTCTGTGAGGTGGAAGAGTCGTTGCACTGACCTTACTGAAGACTGGTGCCAGATCATGATACTCGGGAGGAACAGAAGTAAGGTCAGGAGAGTCCATCTCCCCCCTACCTCTAGGGGACTGAATAGCAGGAGCAGCAGAACGAAGACAGGATTCATGACAGGAGGTTGACCAGGATTCTATGTGGCGTTCAGCCCAGTTGATATGGGGGTTGTGACGTTCCAACTACTCGAATCCAAGCACCAGGGGAGAGCAAGCTGAAGGAAACACAAAAAATGTAAGCGTCTCCCGATGGTTTCCAGAGATAAGCAGTTCTAGGGGTTGTGTCTGATGAGTGATTTGATGAAGCTTCTTTCCATCGATAGCCGATACTCTGAGAGGCTTAGTTAAAGGAACAGTCTCAATTTTAACTGCTGGACCAGGTCTGAATCAATCGGGTTTCTTTCACAGCCAGAGTCGATGAATGCAGATAAGGTGAGATTCTGATTAGAGAAGAACAGAGTTGCAGGCAATAACAAATGAGGAGTTTTCTCAGATTTTAGGTGGCCCGTCAGACTCCTCTCATCCTCTGACGGGCCCTGGCTTTTAATTTAGCTGGGCCTGAAGCAATAACATGACCAGTCTCACAACAATACAGACACAGTTTAGCCTTAAATCTCTGTTGCCTCTCTTCAGGGGATAGCCTAGTGTGTCCAACTTGCATGGGTGCGGCGTCCGTTCCCTCTGAGGAAGAGAAATGAGAGATTTGGACAGGCGCTGGGAGAGTCTGATTCTTAGACCTTGGCTTGGTACTGGGTTCTGAGGATCCAGAAAAAACAGACGCATCATTAAATGCAGGAGATGAAACAGAAAAATTCAGTTCTCTCAGGCCGCCTTGTAAGCTCACAAGGATGTTCATACAATATTTTGTTACACCAATTAAGTATTATTGAATTATTCTGGAACCAATTTCTTTAGTTATATTCAATGGTAAGAAATTTTGTCATGTTAAAGGGGGGTTTAAATCATGTGTCATCATGAGTATAGTATAGTAGTAGTTTATAGAATCATTCCTAGAAATCTGATGTCATCAGCTCCATTAAACTGTGACATGAGCCTGTTGTCCTGCAGGTGTTGCTTTGACCCATGTGATCCAGACCAGTAGAACCCAGTTCTTCAGATAAAGTTCAGTTGGATCCAACAGAACCATTTGAATCAGAATCAGAATCAGAATCGGGTTTATTTCCATTGTTAGCGAAGAAGTTCACAACTAGGAATTTTTTGTGGTACAGTCGTGCAACATGAAACATATATGAAATAGTAAATAAAATTATAAAAATCTCTAAAAACACTGGGGTATAAGGCATGCAAAAAATATACTAATATATACACTTAAGATAAAAATATGGATAAATATAAAAAGTAAAATGTACAAGGTAGTGCAAATAGAGGAGTGTGCAATACAGCAGTGTGAATGGCATGGGCAGGTTATGGAGTCTGACATATAGTGTTCATGAGTCTTATGGCAGAGGGGAAGAAGCTGTTTTTATGGCGGGAGGTTCTGGTCCGTATGGACCGTAGCCTCCTCCCTGAGGGGAGAGGTTCAAACAGTCTGTGTCCAGGGTGAGAAGGGTCAGCTGTGATGCGACCTGCACGCCTCCTGGTCCTGGAGACATACAGGTCCTGGAGTGATGGCAGCTTACAGCCGATCACCTTCTCAGCAGAGCGCACAATGCGCTGCAGTTGGTATCTGTCCCTGGCGGTGGCGCCAGCGTACCACACGGTGATGGAGGAGGTGAGGATGGACTCAATGATGGAGGTGTAAAACTGCACCAACATCCGGGTTGGCAGCTTAAGTTTCCTCAGCTGCCGCAGAAAGAACATCCTATGCTGGGCCTTCTTGACGAGAGTTCTTGAATGTTTCACTCTGGAACTTTAAACCTTCTGCTTCTCTGCAGCAGTTTGTGTTCAGAGCTTCTTCTTCTCTGGTTTTTATCTCAGAGTTTCTCACTGATTGATGTGATCTGAATAACAACATGTTTGTCTTTCAGAGTTCATTACCTCAGACAGAGAGCAGAACCTCCAGGATCCAGCGCTCTGTCTATGAGGAGTGACTGGTCCATAGGAAACCAACCAAACTTCAGAGCAGAACCTGGACCCTCAGACATAAGGTAAGGAACCAGATTCTAACTGATTCATGTGACTCCACAGAGATAGAACATCTAGATTCTGAACTGATAGATCTTCAGCATCTTAATCCAAGGTTGTTTTGTTTTTACTTTTAGCTTTAAGCTAAATAAACATGAAGGATGTCAGTCACTAAATCAGTAGAGTTTGAATGAAGGCCTGAGAATCAGTGATGGAGGAAAACAGGACAAAGAATCTGAGGCACAACCAGGTTCAGAGATGCTCTCTAAAGCTTCTGGACTGGGAACACTAGACCCAGTCTATATACTAAGTCCAGTTGATCCAATAGGCTGATGATCCAGCCAAAGGTTAAAAGGGAAAAGCAGAACAACAGGACTTTGGTCGTCCCTTTAGTTCTAAGGTTCTGGTTCAGAGTCCGGTCCTGTGTTCTGTTCTTCAATGACGGCCACATCAGCTCCTCAGACAAGATGAACGGCTTTGGTTCTGAAATCAGGGACCAGAATCTCTGCTCTCCACCTTCTCAGACTAGATGTGATCAATGGGTCAGTGTCCAGAACTTTCTGGGCTTTGTAGTACTAGTAGTTGCTACAACCTTAAACGTTAGTCATTGCATTAACTCAATTTATTTGATGACAGTTTTTCAATCCAATACATTTTTGCTAACTGAACCAAATCCATATGCATCTGTATGGTGTAAATTTATTCAGTCTGTTTAACACAATGTTTAAAAATACTTTTGAAATGAAATGAATACATACTGTCAAGTTATTTCTATGTTGTGGAGCTTCCCCAGTTAAGAATGGATGGATGAATTGATGCAGACTTTCATCAACCGTGCTTTCACTCAAAGGACCAGGCCGTTTTCCTTCATTTGTTTTCCATGTATTTAGTGAGTGTCAGGACATATTCACAATTAGTTCAGAAGCAAAACCTTTAAACAAACCCAAAAGAAAAAAGAATCACTAATTTGTACTTTTGGTTTACATAAATTAATTCCATTCAATCTACAAAGGAAATGATAAACTATATCAACAATATTAACCAACCCACTGTGAATCAAACCCACTAAGTAATTAAAGTCAAATGAACATGTAACTAAAGTTCTTTAACTTTAAAATATGTTTCAAATAAATATTTTTAATTACATTTTTACATACATTTAAATATACAAATACTACTTTTTTCCATATTAGTCATAAATATATGTTTTATTAATATAAATAGCTTAAAGTTGTTATTGATCTGAATCTGATGCTAAATAAATTAATATTTGAACTTAACACCCAAATCCACTTTTCAACAAAATCTGATGTCATCAGCTCCATTAAACTGTGATATGACCCTGTTGTCCTGCAGGTGTTGCTTTGACCCATGTGATCCAGACCAGTAGAACCCAGTTCTTCAGATAAAGTTCAGTTGGATCCAACAGAACCATTTGAATGTTTCACTCTGGAACTTTAAACCTTCTGCTTCTCTGCACCAGTTTGTGTTCAGAGCTTCTTCTTCTCTGGTTTTTATTTCAGAGTTTCTCACTAATTGATGTGATCTGAATAACAACATGTTTGTCTTTCAGAGTTCATTACCTCAGACAGAGAGCAGAACCTCCAGGATCCAGCGCTCTGTCTATGAGGAGTGACTGGTCCATAGGAAACCAACCAAACTTCAGAGCAGAACCTGGACCCTCAGACATAAGGTAAGGAACCAGATTCTAACTGATTCATGTGACTCCACAGAGATAGAACCTCTAAATTCTGAACTGATTGATCTTCAGCATCTAAATCCAAAGTTGTTTTGTTTTTCTTTTAGCTTTAAGCTAAATAAACATGAAGGATGTCAGTCACTAAATCAGTAGAGTTTGAATGAAGGCCTGAGAATCAGTGATGGAGGAAAACAGGACAAAGAGTCTGAGGCACAACCAGGTTCAGAGATGCTCTCTAAAGCTTCTGGACTGGGAACACTGGACCCAGTGTATATACTAAGTCCAGTTGATCCAATAGGCTGATGATCCAGCCAAAGGTTAAAAGGGAAAAGCAGATCAACAGGACTTGGGTCATCCTCCTAGTTATAAGGCTCTGGTTCAGAGTCTGGTCCTGTGTTCTGTTCTTTAATGACGGCCACATCAGCACATCAGATGAACAGCTTTGGTTCTGATATCAGGGACCAGAACCTCTGCTCTTCACCTTTTCAGGCTAGATGTGATCAATGGGTCAGTGTCCAGAACTTTCTGGGCTTTGTAGTACTAGTATTTGGTACACCCCTAAACATTAGTCATTGGATTTACTCAATTTATTTGATGATAGTTTTTCTATCCAATACATTTTTGCTAACTGAACCAAATCCACATGCATCTGTATGGTGTAAATTTATTCAGTCTGTTCAACACAATGTTTAAAAATACTTTTAAAATGAAAATATTACATACTCTCAAGTTATTTTCTATCTTGTGGAGCTTCCCCAGTTAAGAATGGATGGATGAATTGATGCAGACTTTCATCAACCGTGCTTTCACTCAAAGGACCAGGCCGTTTTCCTTCATTTGTCTTCCATGTATTTAGTGAGTGTCAGGACATATCCACAATTAGTTCAGAAGCAAAACCCTTAAACAAACCCAAAAGAAAAAAATATCACTAATTTTTATTTTTAGTTTACATAAATTAATTCCACTCAATCTACAAAGGTAATGATAAACTATATCAACAATACTAAGCAACCCACTGTGAATCAAACCCAATAAGTAATTAAAGTCAAATGAACATGTAACTAACCTTAAAGGGAAAAGCCTTTTTTTTTTTTAATTGTGCCCTCTATTTTACGTGATTACATCATGTTCTAATCACCCCAATGAGTTTTGTGTCATTTGGAGCTGTTCTGAAGATATTCCGTTAGGTTATATCCAGGTAACATCTTCCTTGAGGCAACGACTTGAAGGCACAAACTAAATTTTTCATAATTTATTCTTAATGGTATGCCAGCATTTATAACATGTAGGTGAATCACTGTCCCCAAGACATCTGCGGTTATAATTTTTTATACTTATATTTTTAAAACAAAGCGGCACATGTACGACGTCATCCACGTGGCGGACTGGAGTTGTGACAGGCAGCCCGGGCCACAGGCGGCTACGCTTTACCCCTTCTATTCATTTGGCTAGCTAATCTGAATAGTTCGATTCCATTTGGAGAGCGAGATCATCTGTGGTAGTAGCACTAAACATCTGCCAGGCATGTGAGAAAAACTAGCAGCAGTTCAGCGGACAGGAAGAATGTATGGTAGCCGGCGCGCACGGATGACGTCCTACACACAGCACTTTGTTTTTAAAAGAGATAAATTTAAAAAAATATAACTGCGGATGTCTAGGGGACAGTGATTCGCCTACATGTTATGAATGCTATCCTACCATAAATAATAAATTATGAACAGTTTAGTTTGTGCCTTCAACTCGTTGCCCATAGGAAGACGTTACTTGGATATGACCTAACGGAATATCTTCAGAACGGCTCCAAATGACACAAAACTCATATGGGTGAGTAGAACATGATGTAATAACGTACAATCAAGGGCCCAAAGTAAAAAAAAACGGCGTTACCTTTTAAGTTCTTTAACTTTAACATACGTTTCAAATAAATATTTACAATTACATATTTACATTTATTTAAATATACAAATACTACTTTTTTATATAAGTCATAAATATGTATTTTATTAATATAAATAGCTTAAAGTTGTTATTATTTTTAATATGATGCTAAATGAGTTAATAACTGGACTTTACACTTAAATCCACGTTTCAACAAAACAACAATCAGTTGAATCATAAAATCAATCATGGCCAGACTTCAGCACCACAATCCACCTCTGCAGTGCAGGTGTTGCTGTTAATGGGAGATAATGGGCCGGCAGAGCTGGAGGCCCCACTGGAGGAACATAGCTAACCTTGCAGTCTGATCTCATCAACAATACAGCTTGTCTTAGGGCTGCCTCTCCACCCGTCTACAGATTCATCCAGATCTGCACAACTCCACCAGGATCTCTGATCATAGAATCCCCAAACTTCCGTCCTCTTTGTCTGGCTTTCTCTTCAGCACTTTTTTTTTCATTGTCCATCTCTCTTTTAGGTCTGTGTGAAACACAGTAGGCATGTCTTTTTTTATTTTTTCCCCTCACTTGACTTCACACATAAACCAAAGTTGAATACATTTGATGGGTTCAACTTAATAAAATGTAATTGTGTTGACCTGTATTTTTCCCTGCATTGAATTGAGTAATGTTCAAATAACTAACAGAGATAGAGCTGTCTGTGATCATGGATCTTGGCCCCAAGATAACTGATGGTTTCATCTGTGTGGAACTAACTCCACTCTCTGTTTTAGATTTACAATGACCTGCTATGTGGCTCCTTCTCTGGAAAAAGTGATCAAACTACACTACCATTCAAAAGTTTGGGGTCACCCAAACAATTTTGTGTTGTCCTGAAAAGTCACACTTAATCACCCCCATACGTTGTGAAATGAATAGAAAATAGAGTCAAGACATTGACATGGCTAGAAATAATGATTTGTATTTGAAATAAGATTTTTTTTACATCAAACTTTGCTTTCGTCA
Source organism: Cyprinodon tularosa (assembly GCF_016077235.1). Classification (NCBI taxonomy): domain Eukaryota; kingdom Metazoa; phylum Chordata; class Actinopteri; order Cyprinodontiformes; family Cyprinodontidae; genus Cyprinodon; species Cyprinodon tularosa. Next base: position 38,451 of record NW_024039268.1, on the reverse strand, counting down.
AAGAATCCTCTATTTGCAGCAATTACAGCATTGCAGACCTTTGGCATTCTAACTGTTAACTTGTTAAGGTAATCTGGAGAAATTGCCCCCCACGCTTCCAAAGCAGCTCCCACTAGTTGGATTGGTTGGATGGACACTTCTTGCGTACCAAGCGGCTCCCACATCAGCTCAATGGGGTTCAGATCTGGTGACTGCGCTGGCCACTTCATTACCCATAGAATACCAGCTGCCTGCTTCTGCTCTAAATAGTTCTTGCACAATTTGGAGGTGTGTTTAGGGTCATTGTTCTGTTGTAGGATGAAATTGGCTCCAATCAAGCACTGTCCACTGGGTATGGTATGGTGTTGCAAAATGCAGTGATAGCCTTCCTTATTCAGAATCCCTTTTACCCTGTACAAATCTCCCACCTTACCAGCACCAAAGCAACCCCAGACCATCAGATTACTTCCACCATGCTTATGTGATGCCCACTAAGATGTTATCACATTTGTGCTAGTTTTTTTTGTAATTTTATAATTAATCTTTAAGTATTTGTTTGGGGGTAACCAACCTATTTTCACCATCCTTACACTGAAGCGTTTTAGATGGGTATCGGGAGTAATTGTGGAATTTGCCAGCAGGGGGTGGTGTTAACATTATACTGGCTCCGGGTGGCTTTACGTCAGTCTGCTCCGCTCTGCAGCTCTTCCTCTTTCTGCTGAGCAAGTTGAGAAACAGACTCAGAGATTGCCTGTCTAATTTATTTCTCCTGTTTCCAGAGAGAGCATATAAGCTGGTTACCTGGTGCCAGTCCGGTAACTGTATCACTTAACAGATGGTGTCAGGCGTTCTTCCAGAATCTTTTTATTTCTTCTGTGTCTCACAAATGTTCTTCTTTGTGATCCAAACACCTCAAACTTGAATTTAATCATTCACAACACTTTTTTCCAGTCTTCCTCTGTCCAATGTCTGTGTTCTCTTGCCCATCTTAATCTTTTTCTTTTATTGTTAGCAAGTCTCAGATACGGCTTTTTCTTTGCCACTCTGCCCTGAAGCCCATAAACCCGCAGCCGCCTCTTCAATGTAGATGTTGACACTGGTGTTTTGCGGGTACTATTTCATGAAAATGTCAGTTGGGGACCTGTTCCTCAAACTAGAGACTCTAATGTACTTATCCTCTTGCTCAGTTTTGCAACGCGGCCTCCCACTTCTTTTTCTACTGTGGTTAGAGTCTGTTTGTGCTGTCCTCTGAATGGAGTACTACACATCCTTGTAGGAAATCTTCAATTTCTTAGCAATTTCTCGCATGGAATAGCCTTCTTTTCTAAGAACAGCTCTCTTTCTAAGAATAGACTATCGAGTTTCAGATAAAATTTCTCTTTTTCTGGCCATTTTGAGCATTTATTTGACCCCACAAAAATGATGCTCCAGAAACTCAATCTGCTCAAAGGAAGGTCAGTTTTGTAGCTTCTTTAACGAGCTAAATTGTTTTCAGATGTGTGAACATGATTGCACAAGGGTTTTCTAATCATCAATTAGCCTTCTGTGTCATGTTTGTTTTAAGGTTTCTAACCCACATGCAGAACACACGGACTCTGGGAAAAAGTTCAACAGTTTATTGTTTGACACAATGAGAATAAAGCACTGATTCTGGGGGTTATCAGGTCCAGGACTGGTCGCGACTGGTTTCTCTGCAGAGGGGGACAGAATGGTTAGCAGATGTCCAGGTATCTTTGCTGGTAGAATGAGTGTAGGTCTGTACCTGTTCTGAGGTTTGAGCAGAGCGGCAGAGGGGGGGAACCAGGAGGGTCCAGAGGCTGTCGGCAGGCAGAGGGCAAGGCAGAGGATGAGCTTGGTTTGTGATCTTGCAGATTCGGATCTGTGTTTCTCTTTCAGTTTCTTCTGAGAGCGGGCAGGCAGGTATCTAACAGATTTGACTTCCAGAGTTCTTCAGAGATCAGACAGGCTGGTTTCAGACTGAGAAACTCTTCCAGAGTTTCAGGGTTCAGACGGGTTCTTCCATAACTGGCAAACACTCTGGCGCCGGAGTGTTGCTCTGCCTCTCCTTAAATGCTGGTCTCCTGATGAGCAAACGAGCCGCAGGTGTGAAGTCTGCTCCAGCTCCAGGAGACCTAGAACACCCTCTGTAGGAGAAAGGTGGACAGACCTCCAGATCCCAACATTCTGAGCCAATGAGCAAACACATTGTACCATTAAAACACTGGAATGATTGTTGCTGGAAATGGGCCTCTATACACCTATGTAGATAATGCACCAAAAACCACACATTTGCAGCTAGAATAGTCATTTACCACATTAGCAATGTATAGGGTGTATTTATTTAAAGTTAAGACTATGGTAAAAGTTATCTCCATTGAAAAGAACAGTGCTTTTGCTTTAAAAATGACATTTCAGTGTGACCCCAAACTCTTTAATGATAGTCTATTTAAGGAAGTAATTAGCTCTGAGGTCTGCAAAGTAACCTACAATCCTTGAGTTCACTATAAGGCCGCCTTGTAAGCTCACAAGGCGGCCTTATAGTGGACATCAATAATTTTAGGTTACTTTGCATCATACATAAAATGTTCATACATATTTTGTTATATCAATTAAATATTATTACATTATTCTGGAACCCAATTTCTTTAGTATGTTTAATGGTAAGAAATTGTGTCATCTTAAAGGGGGGCTTAAATCATGTGTCACCATGAGTATAGTTTAGTAGTAGTTTATAGAATCATTCCTAGAAATCTCATCAAATCAGCTCCATTAAATTGTGACATGAGCCTTTTTTCCTGCAGGTGTTGCTTTGACCTATGTGATCCAGACCAGTAGAACCCAGTTCTTCAGATAAAGTTCAGTTGGATCCAACAGAACCGTCTGAATGTTTCCCTCTGGAACTCTAAACCTTCTGCTTCTCTGCAGCAGTTTGTGTTCAGAGTTTCTTCTTCTCTGATTTTTTATGTCAGAGTTTCTCCTTGATTGATGTGATCTGAGTAACATTATGTTTGTGTTTCAGAGGCCAGAACCACAGACAGAGAGCAGAATCTCCAGGATCCAGCTGTCTGTCTATGAGGAGTGACTGGTCCATAGGAGGACAAGCAGACTTCAGAGCAGAATCTCGACGATCCAGCAGTCCATCTATGAGTTGTGACTGGTCCATAGGAAGACAAGCAGACTTCAGAGCGGAATCTCGACGATCCAGCTGTTCAACTATGAAGAGTGACTGGTTCATAGGAAGACAAGCAGACTTCAGAGCAGAATCTCGACGATACAGCTGTCCATCTATGAGTTGTGACTGGTCCATAGGAAGACAAGCAGACTTCAGAGCGGAATCTCGACGATCCAGCTGTTTAACTATGAAGAGTGACTGGTTCATAGGAAGACAAGCAGACTTCAGAGCAGAATCTCGACGATCCAGCTGTCCATCTATGAGGAGTGACTCGTACATAGAAAAACCACCAGACTTCAGAGCAGAACCTGGACTCTCAGACATGAAGTATGAAACAAGTTTCTAACTGATTGATGTGACTCTGCAAAGATAGAACCTCTAGAATCTGAAGTGGTTGATCTTCCTGGTTTGGACTTTGTTCTGGTGGTTTTTTATAAGCATCCAACAGATTACTGACGGGTCCAAAGTCATTTTCTCTCCTTCCAGCCTAATAAATTCCAGAAGTTGTTCAAATGTTAATTTAAATGAGCAGAGATAGAGACTCAATGTGACATGAATCAGCAGAATGGTTCCGTTTCCTTCCAGCAAGTGGAACTTGGCTGTAGAAGCAGCCCTCACTGCAGCAGGCTCCTTGGTGTCTTTGTCCACACAGTCCTACCTGTGGAGCTGCAGGTTGGGTCCATTTAGAGCTTCATCATGTTGCTCAGAAACCAGAACTCTCCCAGCAGCTTTTTATCTGCAGCTCTGTGCCGTCTCTTTCCTCCCAGCATCAAACAAACCTTAGCGTCACTCTGCCTCTGATCCAGTTCAGGTTCTATTGGGGTTCTGGGTGGTTCAGTGGTAGAGTAGATGCTCCATGTTCCGAGGCTATAGTCCCCGATCCCATTTTCTTGGTTTGGTTCCTGTTCTGGCTCCATTAGCTGCATGTCCTTCCATTTCTCTCCACCCTCATACCTGTCAGATTCAAGGCCGGCTAAACACAGGGGCCGAAGGGCCAACGGGGCCCACCTCAGAGCTGATCTGCTGGAAGACAAAACTTTCTCATCTCTCTCTCTGCTCTGCTCCTTGCCGTGAGTTCAGCAGAACCGTCAGCTTTCATTCATGCTGCAGTTTATCTGAGGAACTCAGAATAAATATTTCATCGATCATTTTAGTTAATCTCAGCAGTAAGGGTATAGAAACACTAAAAGCTCATCTGCAGCTCCCAGTTTGAACTAGTTTCAGTGGTCCAGACTGACTCTGTGCTCCAGATCAGCTCACTGGCTGAACTCCTACTCCCTCCACAGTTTATCTAGAATGAGCTTCATCTTCAACTTAATCAAATGAAGGGTCTCAGAACAAAGCCGGAAGGATCAATCAGGTTAGAGATACGGGAATGGCTCCCAGTGAAACCAGTTCCTTCTAATTGGGAGAATCATTTATCCCATTTTGAATCATTAATAGACAGAAACTAGTCAGGTAGCAAAGAAGCGGTTCTGACCCAGCTTCTGGTCCTCTGTTTGTGTTGGACCTTCATGAACATCTTCATCTTGAGTAGGAGAGCCCCACCCTGTTGGTAGTTAACCTTTCAGTGATGAAGAAATGTCTTTACAGATGGAGGAAGAGGAGCGAACCTCAGCATGGAGAAAGACCCAGACCTGGAGCTGGACCGCTGACAGCCAATCAGAGCAGCTGTGCAGCAGGTAAGACTGAACTTCAGAGCTTCCTTCTATCATCTCTGTTGAACCAATTCTGTCTTTAGGTGGATTTGGAGTTTCAAGCTTTTCAAAGTCTTTCTGGGATCCATTATCCAACTAAATCATTGTATTTCCATTTACTGTAAATCTACAAAGTCTGTGTTAATTCCAACAACCTATTGGGTTTGCTTTGAACTGGTTCTGTTTTCAGCCCTTTGGGCTAAATGCATTAAAACTAAACATCTCCTTAAAGCTGAAGGTCATTTTGATGCATGAAAACCAAAAGGTGGAGAAAGCAACTTGCTGCTCTGCTTTTCTAAGAAGAGGGAAGGAAAGTCTGAGAGGCAGAAACCTGTATTTCCTCTGACAATAGATCACTGATTACAGGATAGATATTTATATTTAATGGAAATATAATGGAATTATTGTAAAGATCTTCTAAAGGACCAAATCAGTCCCATGTCATTTCCAGTCTCTAATTATTCTTTATAAACATCTAATCCTGTCTCTGAGTGTGAAATGCTGTTTAACCCTTTCAGCCCAGAATGTTTTAGGAGCAATTTCTGCCTTAAATTACATATCTGATTAAATTACACTTAACACCAAGATGGAAGTGTGCAAAAATATTATTTCTGACAGAAAGTCATTACAGAATATTTTTGAAGTAATTTTTATCATAATCAACATTTTTAAGCATAGTCAGAACACAGACATTTTGAGGGTTTTCGACTAATTAGTTTCAAAGATAAACACTGCAAAACATCATGAAAGTCTCATTGAAATTTTTAAAGCCTCAGACTGTATAGACCCACATCTTGACTATAACTGCAGCTAATTTGGACTAAATTGAATGAAGCATATATGTCCCCCAAAGATTTTAGTGAACAGTGTGGCAGGCAGACCTGGGATTTCACCACAGCTGTGCCAAAATGTGTCCAAAATGTTCTAAATGTGTTTTTACCTCATAAATAGGATACTGGTCAAATGAAGGAGATATTTCCAGGGTATGGCTACTTCTGCATATGAAAAAGTGTTTTTCATTATATTTACCCTTATTGTCATCATAATGTAGTGTTCTGACTCCTGTCAGTTTGTATCTGTTGCCCCTTTGTGGTGGTTTTCTGTTACTTAAGTTTTAATGGCCAGGCTTTTTCACTGTGCATACCACTGATTCCTATTTATTCACTGGATTGCTGATTGCCCGAAAAAAGTGAAGCCACCATCCACCATGCTGGTACTCCCCACTCCCACAGAGACGCGCAGTAAAATGCCTACGTTTGTAGCATTTAGTTGCAAAAACAAGCTGTTTGTCGGCTGTGTAATTTCACCATCAGTCAATTTGCTAACCAAGTAAATCTATATATACACCGATGTATCCTATAGTAGGGTATGTAGTGTAACATTAGTCTGGCTATTTGAAAGATATTGAATGAGTTAGCCAATGACATTGTGTCCATCTGTAAAAAATAGAAAGTAGAGTAAATAGAAAGTAATTCATGTTTCTGTCAGCATTTCTTCATTTTATCTGCTTTAGAACTCAGATCCTGACAGTGAACAAATACAGGGCAGAAAACAGAGGCAGAAATATGTTGTCTGACAATTTAACAAGATTCTGGTTCTGAGGACAGATCAGATTGTTTAGAATCACATAGTGTGAAGGAAGAGACCTTCTAATGATAACACCTCCTAATGTTCTAGATGGTTTGGTTCCATCTTTATCACTATATCAGTTTATTTTTCATTCAGTCGTCTTTTCTTCTGTGTTTCAGCAGATGTTGGTTTGCAGGAGGTTCTAGAGGAACATAAGATCAGCCTGAGGAGGAGATATGAATGTGTTACTGAAGGAAGTGATGAAACAGGAGGTAGAACCCTCCTCAACAGGATCTACACTGATCTCTACATCACCGAGGGACAGAGTGAAGAGGTTAATACCCAACATGAGGTGAAGCAGCTGGAGAGAGCTTCCAAGATCCAGAACCTCCATGATTCTTCAATCAGGTGCCAGGACATCTTCAAAGCCTTCCCTGACCAACATGGACCCATCAGAGTGGTTCTGACCAACGGCGTCGCTGGTGTTGGAAAAACCTTCTCAGTGCAGAAGTTCACTCTGGACTGGGCAGAGGGCTTGGAGAACCAAGATGTCAGTGTGGTGATTCTGCTTTCCTTCAGGGAGCTGAACCTGATCAGAGATCAGCAGCACAGTCTTCTCACGCTGCTCTATGCTTTCCATCCAACCCTCCAGAAGCTCCCAGGAGAGATGCTGGCTTTCTGGAAGCTTCTCTTCATCTTTGATGGCCTGGATGAAAGCAGACTTTCTCTGGACTTCAACAATGGGTTGCTTGTTTCTGACGTCACACAGAAGTCATCAGTCAAAGTTCTGCTGATAAACCTCATCAAGGGGAACCTGCTTCCCTCGGCTCTGGTCTGGATAACTTCCAGACCTGCAGCAGCCAATCAGATCCCTCCTTCCTGTGTTTCCAGGGTAACAGAAGTACGAGGCTTCACTGACGCCCAGAAGGAGGAGTACTTCAGGAGGAGGTTCAGTGATGAAGAGATGTCCAGCAGGATCATCTCCCACATCAGGACCTCCAAGAGCCTCCACATCATGTGTGGGATCCCAGTGTTCTGCTGGATCACTTCTACGGTTCTGGAGAACCTGTTGACAGCAGAACAGAGAGGAGAGCTGCCCAAGACCATGACTGACATGTACTCACACTTCCTGCTGTTCCAGACCAGGAGTAAGAAGAACAAGTACCATGAAGGACATGAGACGAGTCCACAGGAGCTGATGGAGGCTGACAGGGAAGTTCTCCTGAAGCTGGGGAGGCTGGCGTTAGAACATCTGGAGAAAGGAAACATCATGTTCTACCAAGAGGACCTGGAGCAGTGTGGTCTGGATGTCACAGAGGCCTCGGTGTACTCAGGAGTTTGTACAGAGATCTTCAAAAGAGAGACCATGATCTTCCAGAAACCGGTCTACTGCTTTGTTCATCTGAGCATCCAGGAGTTTCTGGCAGCAGTCTACATGCTCCACTGTTTCACCAGCAGGAACAGAGAGGTGGTGAAGAACTTCCTGGGAGAAACATACAGAGAAACGTCAATGGAGAGATCAATGGGAAAAATCTTCAAAAAAACATATCTGAAGGACTTCATGAAGAGAATCATGAAGAAATCCCTCAGGAGTCCAAATGGCCACCTGGACCTGTTTACTCGCTTCCTTCATGGCCTCACTGTGGAGTCCAACCACAAACTCTTAGACTTTCTACTGGGTCAGATGGAGAACAGTCCAAGAACCATCCAGAGAGTCATCAACAATCTGAAGAAGATGAACACTGATATAATCTCTACTGACAGAAGCATCAACATCTTCCACTGTCTGATGGAGATGAAGGACCTCTCACTATTTCAGGAGATCCAACAGCTCCTGAAATCAGGAAAGAAGCTCTCAGAGATCCAGGGCTCAGCTCTGGCCCACATGCTGCAGATGTCAGAGTTTGTGGATCAGTTGGACTTGGAGAAGTACAACATATCAGAGAGAGGACGACGTATCCTGATTCCAGCTGTGAGGAACTGCAGAAAGGCTCGGTGAGTCGTCTTCATGGGGTGATGCTGATTCATTTCTATTGTCCTCCTGGTTCGTCTTCATGGTTCTAGTTGCTTCTGGACATTTTTGCTCTATAATTTCCTCCTTCATCCTTTGGACCATTTCAACCATTCAAACATCTAAATGTGTCATGATGGGTTTTGGTTCCTAGCCCATATGCAGAAACACAACCAGAAGCAGGGGAAAAGTTCAGAGGTTTAATCAATAAAGAGCATAATAACAGGACAGGGGTAATCAGGTCCAGGGCTGGTCATGACTGGGTTTACTGTTCTGGAGATTGAGCAGAGCGGCAGAAGGGGGAACCAGGAGGGTTCAGAGGCTGACGGCAGGCTGAGGGCTTGGTGGAGGCTGAGCTTGGTCTAGAGCTTGCAGATCACTAGGTTTGAGTTTCCCTTCCAGATACTACAGAGAGCAGGCTGGCAGGTCCTTGACAGGTTTGGTTCTCCAGGGTTCTTCTGAGATCAGAGTGACAGATTACCAGGTTTTAGATTGGTCCAACCTGGGAAGCAGAGAAGACAAAATGGATCAGGTTCAGGTTCAGGACTCGTAGTCAGGAGACTAGACAGACAGGTCCTCATGGTCCTCAGCCCACTTAAGTACTGGTCTCCTGATGAGCAGATGAGGAACAGCTGGTGAAGTCAGCTCCAGCTTCAGGAGATCCAATACGCCCTCTGGTGGAGAAAAGGTAGACAGAACCCCAGATCCCAACAGTAACACAAACCCCCAGGAAGGGATCCTTGGCGCCCTCTGGTGGGCAAGCCTCAGGATCCCAACAAAACATTCATCTCCTCCCGGACAGCTCTGCTGGAGCTTTTAGTGTTTAGAGATTTTGATCACTTTAAAAATATTCTACTTTGGATCACTTTTCATCTTCCATTGAAATAATAGAAAACCTTCAGAATGTAGAAAATCTTAGACATAGACAGATTTATTTTTTCATTATGTATACACGAATGTAAACAAAAAGGAATTTTGCTTAAAACAGCTTTAGATAATTTTAATTTTTTAAATTGCAGCCTTGGAAAAACTTTAATAAACACATTAAAAAATAGTATAAAATAGTATAAAAAAGTAGAAAATCAGTGTTTTCTCAGAATTCACCATTTTGATCTGTTTGATTGTTTTTATAAAATCCCTGTTTAGCTTTAATGGAAACTTGAACCATTCAGATCGATCCCTGCATTGCTACTGTTGCCATGGAGACAAGTTGTTTGGATCCAGAACCAACTTTTCCTCCTTTCACAGATTTCCCTCTGAGTTTGTAAATTAGAGCCAAAATGTGTTGATTTGTCTGGTTTCAGAAAGTGTCATTTCTGTAGGAGCCCTAGATTCTGTCAAATCCTCCCAAAGCTCTGAGAACTCTGCTTCCAGAGTTTGGAACCATTTTCCTCATCAACACTTCATCTGCAGCCTTTGTTGAAGCTGTTAGATGTCGTCCATAAAGACCTGCAGAGACATGAGCTTTAACCCTTTAGACATTCCAGCCTCTTCTAATTACTGGGAGAACTTTCACTGCTTTCTCATGAAAAATGCTGCTTGACCCAAACGCTCTGTCTCCTCCCAGAGGTTTGGGCCTTGATATGAAGAGCAGATGTTCATCAGATGATGACATCACTGTTTGCTCATCATGTTTTAGTCTTTGTTTATCGTCCAGATTGTCTGATTTCATTAGAAGTGACTTTATTTCTCCTCTAATCACAGACTTGGTGGTTTTTCTCTCAATGAGGCTGACTGTGAAATTGTGGCTTCAGCTCTGAACTCCAACCTTCATCTGACTGAAGTGATAATAGATGAGATCAGAGGAGAGGAAACGTTTGGAGACACTGGAATGAAGCATCTGTGTGAAATACTGGCGAGTTCAATCTGCAAAGTGAAGAAACTGAGGTGGGTCATGTCTGTTTATTCAATCATCATCAAATATTGAACGTTATTTACCTGTTGTTCAAACTTTAAAAGGTTTTGTTGTGATGGAAAAAAATTGTAGAACTAGTGAAGTTATGTTGAATCATGAAGATATTTCAGTTTGATTTGGGAAAGATTCTGACGGCTAGATTAGATAAGATGGCTTTATTTCTCATTTCTTATCCATATCTTCACATCTAGAATGGTGTTTGGTTCCTCTGGAGTAGAACCAGAACCACAAACATGTTGGAACAATTAAAATGAAAAAGAATGTAATAACATCATAGTTGCTATGGGAACAAACTTCCAGCAGATTCTGTGCTCCATGGATTCTAGGGGTGTTTTATTGTTACGTCCTGAATTGTTTTAAACATTAATTGCAGATCACATTGTGTGTGTGGTGACGGCGTTCCTAATAAAAATATGGGCTCATATTGACGTCATTATAATGAATTGTTGCACATTACAATGATCAGCATTAAGGTATAATGAAGCTGAAAGCACACACTTCATCCAAATTATGTCAAACTAAACTCAACAGGCTTTTTATTTTCAGACAGCTTCTTTGGTGAGTCTCTGATATCGGTCAATCAGTTGTTAGTTGGCTGTAACAAATGTCCCTGAGGTTTGTTGACAAAGTCTCTCTGGGACGGCCTGACATTGCCGTTGTCATGGGGATTTAGACACAGAGTAACCTTTGCTGCTTTGGCATCATTTGAATTTCTACGATTCTGATTCGTTGTTTCGATTTTGGTTCCTATCGATTTTCGATTCTGATTCTTTTAAGAGGAAGGATCATAAAAGTTTCCATGTTATAAATTAGCTGCTAACCAGATTTCTGTCTGGATGAAATAATCTCTACTTGTCAATGAACTTTTCTTCCTTGAACATCTCACTTTGAACATTAAAATAAATGATCTCATAGTTATTTTCATCCAATATATAAATATCAAAACCTCTGAACTGTAAGATAATCTGATGAATTTTATTTTTACAGTTACATTTTCACATGGAGCTTTATTGTTTAAAACCTCATTAAAAAACATTTCCACTTCCGGCAGCGCCATGTTCGTGTAAGGACGCAAAGCTCTAAGCTCTGCTGTTAAACCAACGTGCCAAACGACTTTTAAAATAATTTCGGCAAAAAATATGCCCAACAACACAGCAAAGACAAGTGCTACCGACAGGCTATCCAGATATCAGTACAGAAACAAAGAAGGAGCTGAAAAATCGCCTGAAACAACCGGAGCTAACAAACCTGCTAAGTCTGTGGCAGCTAGCTCTAACATAGTTCCAGAAGCTGCAGTTAAAAATATGGAGAAGATGCTTCAGGCTATCGCCGAATCTACCTGAGAAATACAGGGGGAAATACAACAGATGAGGATAGAGGTGAATGAGTTTAAGGGACAAACTAAGGAATCATTCACAAAACTTGAAACATCAGTTAAAGGTCTGAGCGCACAGCTAACGAAGCTGGAAAATAGGGTAGTCGACGCTGAAGAACGTATTGTAACCACGGAGGAAACCACTGCAGTTCATGGAAAAACGATCTGCTTCCTATTGCAACGTGAGGCTGAACTTATGGAACGATGCGAGGACCTTCAGAACCCGGAGAGGAGACAGAACTTAAGACTGTATCAGGTTCCCGAAGGGAGAAAGAGTCCATCAATGCTTCTCAGCTTAGATGCTGAGAAAGCATTCAATAGACTGGACTGGACATTTTTGGAGGAAACATTGGCTCACATGGGCTTTAATGAAACTTTCATAAGTTGGATTGGAGTGTTCTATGTGAACCCTCGATCGAGAGTCAGAGTTAACGGCCGATGCTCTGATTTCTTTAGTCTGGGACGAGGGACAAGGCAAGGGGATGCACTTTTGCCAGTTTTGTTTGCTCTTAGCATTGAACCCCTCGCAGAATTAATCAGAAGCAACCCCCTCATAGCAGGAATAAAAGAAGAGAATGGATGTCAACACAAAATAGCGCTCTATGCGGACGATATTTTATTGTTTATTGAAAATCCCGCCCAGTCACTCCAAGCTCTCCTACAAAAACTTCATGAATATGGTATAGTATCAGGTAATAAAGTTAATCATGGCAAATCAGAAGCAATGATGCTATCTGGGACTTGGCCTAGCAAGCGTGATGATATGGTTTCCTTACGCAGATCTGACCAGGGCTTCAGATATCTAGGGGTTATGCTCACTCCCCAAATAACACAGCTCTATTAGACAAATTATAATTTTTTTTTTCAATATTTAGAAATGAACTGACGAGATGGGATGTGCTACCACTATCCCTTTTGGGCAGAGTAGAAGCGGTTAAAATGAATCTGTTTCCCAGACTCTTGTTCCTGTTTTAGTCTCTCCCAGTTGGAATCCCAACATCCGCCTTTAATATGCTGGATAGGCTTATATCCAAATCTATATGGCAAAATAGGAGGCCAAGAGTGAGGCTTAAATCACTTATGCTTGGGAAAAACAGGGGTGGACTCAACCTCCCGAATATGAAGTACTATTTTTGGGCAGCACAGTTAACAGCAGTAGTAGCTTGGATAAACAATGATACAGAAACAGGATGGGTAAGCATAGAGCAGAACTGTATGCCGACCATAGCCCTACCTTCTATAGTGTTTTTGAGCAAGCAATCTCAGAGGAAATTGGAAATAAAAAAATGTATGGGTGAAGGACACCTTAAAAATATGGTCAGCGGTCCAAAAGAGGATTAGAGGGGCACCTGCTCTATCCCGAGCTCTGCAGATTTGGGGAAATCCAGGCTTCCCTTCTTCAAAAGTAGATGCCACTTTTAAAAGATGGGCAGACAGAGGCCTAAAGGTGATTGACCGACTGTTCTGTGACAGTGGCTTACAGCCATTTTCATATCTTCAATTGAAATTCCTTATACCCCAAAATGATATGTTCAGGTTTTTTCAGATAAGGCATTACATCATAAACCATGAAGACTGAAATGCAATTAAAAATGCTCCAACAAATATAGAAACTTACTTTATTAATGTAACTAAATATCAGCTACCCAGCAAAAAGCATGTCTCCCATATCTATAAAAATTTATTATTGGATACACGGGATAATACTTTTAATGTGAAAAGCAAATGGGAACTGGAATTAAACACTATAATTGAGGATGGGGAATGGGAAACAATATGTATTGGATGTCATAAGGGTATTAAAAGCAACACCTGGAAGGAATTTGACTGGAAGATGAAGACAAGGTTCTTTAAGACACCCTTAGTGATCTCTAAATTTGTAAATAACCCAGCTGCAATGTACTGCTGGAGAAAATGTGGAGGGATTGGCGACCACCTACACATATTCTGGGATTGCCCAATGATGCTTCCTTACTGGAGGGGGGTAAAGAGTGAGATAGACAGGGTTCTGGGTACTGACATGCCGTTCACTCCAAGACAGTTCCTTTTGGACCTAAATCCCGAGGACAAGTACTCCAGAGATCAAAAGTATTTACTACATATTCTACTGATGACTGCTAGAAAAATGGTAACGATAAAATGGAGGAATGCACTGCCTCCTACGGTTGCACAGTGGAAGCAGAAAGTGAAGGAAGTATATGGAATGGAGGCTTTAACTGCCCAATTACAACTGAAGTTTGCAGTCCCAATTACCTATAGAGAGATTTATTTCCAATTGTACTGAATCCCACAGACTCTTATAATGTATTAACTGTCCATCTTTCTACTTTATTTGCCCATTTTACATTCTGTATCAGTCAGCTCCATGGATGCTGGATTTTCTTTTACTTGCTCTCCGTTATGCACTGTTACATAATCTCTATGTGCCAAGGAATGTTTAGCAATAAGTGTTCTTATTCATGTTTGTTTAAAAAGCAAATAAACATAAAGTAAAAAAAAAAAATTATGTTATTTTGCTGATTCTGACTGCAGTGCAGTTCTAGGCTGAGTGTCTGAGCTGGAGCAGAAAGCAGAGCAGCAGGAAGGCATCCTGACAGAGTTTTTATTCTCAGAGTCTTTTAATGCACTTCACCTCCACTCAGCTAGATGTAGAAGTAGTGATGTTTAATGCTACGTTCAGACCGTAAGCAGCAGAGGCAGCAGAAGCAGCTAGTTTACATGCAAACTCAATAGCTGATGGGCATAAAGGAGTAGCAAAAGGTCCAATAGGGGCTGATGAACACACCTTGATCTGGACCTTCATATGTCATTAGAACATGTTCTGGTTCTGCTTGGTTTACTACTTTAACTGGATCATTTTTCTGGGACTTTAGCTTTCAGTCAAATTATTTTTCTTCATTTATTTATTTTTTTAATATTTTAGTCTTAATCCTATCTCTCCAGTTGCTTCAACAAGTGTTTTATTCTTTATTCAGATTGAATCGCTGCAGTTTGTCAGAGATCAGCTGCGCTTCTCTGGGCTCAGCTCTGAAGTCCAACCCCTCCTGTCTGACAGAACTGGACTTGACCTACATCAGCTACCTGAAAGATGATGGAGTGAAGCAGCTCTGTGGTTTTCTCCAGTCTCCCCTCTGCAAACTACAGACATTGAGGTCAGTCACCATGTTTTAGGTTAGTGCTGATATTTCTGATGGTAAAGTTGTTTTGACTCTAAACTGCAGACATATGGCTGATATTCTACTGATCCACACTGAGGATCTTCTGGCTAAAGTCTGATTCTTCTTTACTGTTTTGGTCCAGTTAAAGTTTATTTCTTTTTTTTCTTTTTCTCCTCTCATGATTTATTCAATAATAAGCAGGAAACATGAAAGAATGAGTTGAATTTCAGTGTGGGGTTGCAGCATTATACAGAACTATTTTTCTCTCTTCTGTAAATTGTCATGATGTCTTTATGAGATCTTACCCACGTACAGTAACCCACTCATAGAAACCAGAGTATAAGTTTAACAGGTTTATTGAGGAGTACAGTTGGGTTGGATTTAGCGGAACTCAGAGAGCTGGTGAACCAGAACTGCAAGTGAGAAGGGAAGTTCACAGAGTTTAGTTCAGGGTCCGTGGGAACATTGAACGACGTCTTGCAAAAACAGAGACAAACGGGACTCCCATTTGTGGAGAAAGGTTTCTTCCCAGAATACAGTTGGTGTGGGTTTTTCCAGAGATTAAGGGGCTCGTTGTAGGGCGGACAAGGTTTGCTTTAGTTGGTTCCTGAGGAGCAATGAAGCGGACTGCCAATTAGATTTCAAGGAGAAATTGAACGGGACATATGCAGATCAATCCCCTGCTCAGTGTGAAACTCAAACAATCCTTCCAAGGGGAGAAGGCCAAACATCCAGTATTAAGGATGACTTTCTGTCGAAAGGCAAAAAACAAAACAACATTAGACTCAGAGAAACAAAAGACTCACTTAGACTCAGCTAAACTCAGCTTGGCTAGAGTACGCAAAACTGGCAAACATTCTGGCGTCTGCTGCTCAAATACTCCTCAGTGATGAGCCAACCAGCTGAGGTGTGCAGGAGGACCAACGAGGACAGGGTACCACCTGGTGGTGGGGGAGAGAGGAACACCAAAAACACAACCCACACAAACTGGATTCCTAACAGTACACCCCCCGTCAACGACCGCCACCTGTCGGTCCAGAAGAGCCGGAGGGCTGAGAGTTGCGGAAGTCCCAAATGAAGGATCCTGGGACCCAGGAATGGTCCTCTGGACTGTAACCCTACCAGTCTACCAGGTATTGCCACCCAGGCCCACGTTGAAGGGGATCCACGATCTTGCAGACTGTGTAGGCGGGGTGGCCATCAATGTCCAAGGGGGGAGGGGGCTCAGCGGGTGGGCTAGAAAAAACGGGCTTAACCTGGGAAACGCGGAAGGTGGGGTGAATCCGGAGAGTGGAGGGGAGACGAAGACGGAGAGCGGATGCTCCGATGGTCCTCTCCACCTCATAAGGGCCAATGAATCTTTTTAGACATGGCCTTGAGAGGGATGTCCTGGGTAGAGAGCCAAACCTTCTGGCCCGGGGAAAACGTATGGGCGACCCTTCTCTTCTGGTTAGCCCACCTACGGTTCTGTTTTTCAGACCTTCCGAGGGCCGTCACGGTCCTGCTCCAGATGGCTCTGCATCTACGGATGTCATGCTGAACAGAGGGCACAGTGATAGCAGCCTCCTCAGCTGGAAAAAAGGGGAGGCTGATAACCCAGAGGGGCTTTGAAAGGGAAGAGTCCAGAGGCAAAAGAGAGATGGGTGTTGTGGGCATACTCGACCCAAGGGAGAAACTGACTCCAATCGTTGGGGTTGGAAGCTGAAAGGCATCTCAGGCTGGCCTCCAACTACTGGTTCATGTGCTCCACTTGACCATTAGATTGAGGATGATAGCCAGAAGTGAGTGAGACTTTTGCCCCAAGGGTCGAACAAAAACTCTTCCAAACCTGTGATATGAATTGGGGCCCTCGATCAGACAGGATGTCTTGAGGGATTCCATGAAGGCGGAAAATGTGCTCCACAAGTAGTTGGGCTGTTTGCAGTGCTGTGGAAAGCTTCCTTAGTGTAACAAGATGTAACCCTTGGAGAAACGGTCAATAATGGTTGGAAAGGTGGTCATACCTTTAGAGGTGGGAAGTCTAGTGACGAAGTCTATAGCTATGTGAGACCAGGGTCTCTTGGGAATGGGCAATGGTTAAAGCAAACCGATAGGGGCTGATGTGAAGACTTGTTACGAGCGCTGGTCGGGCAGACCAACACAAACTCCTTAAAGGAATAGTACACCCAAAACATGATTAGCCTTCATTTTCTACTCACCCCCATGCTGAACAAAACTCTGGAGTACTTTTTTGATATCTCAAATGCATCTGGAGATCTGGGAGGCTTCTTGCTGTCTGCTGACATTCAAATAATGGAGGTCTATGGTGCCCGAGGCAGAAAGGTCCATAAAAGTCCACAAAAACGTGTCAATATTCCTCCATACTGCTCGTCCAATGTAATCCAAGTGTCCTGAGTGGGTAGCGTCCATAATTTACTCGAAACGAAGTCATTTAGACCGTTTTAGAGCCTAAACAGTAGTGTATAGGATTTCTTAATAGCGCCCCCATGCGCGCTCACGATTCTACGGAAGCCGGCAGACCAAACCAGCACATTCAGCTCGGCAAAGAACTCATGCTCTTCCTCAACACTGAAGTCCTCAGACATTTTTCTTTCGTTGTTTCTTTCTTTGCACAGGTAAACAGCACATTTCTTCTTCTACGCTTGCATTATCGGCAGAGCAGACGCTGAATGCGCACTTTCTTCCGGTTTGGTCTGCCGGCTTCTGTAGAATCGTGAGCGCGCATGGGGGCACTATTAGGAAATCCTATACACTACTGTTTAGGCTCTAAAACGTTCTAAATGACTTCGTTTCGAGTAAATTCTGGATGCTACCCACTCAGGACACTTGGATTACATTGGACGAGCAGTATGGAGGAATATTGACACGTTTTTGTGGACTTTTGTGGACCTTTCTGTCTCGGGCGCCATAAACCTCTATTATTTGAATGTCAGCAGACAGCAAGAAGCCTCCCAGATCTCCAGATGCATTTGAGATATCAAAAAAGTACTCCAGAGTTTTGTTCAGCATGGGGGTGAGTAGAAAATGAAGGCTAAACATGTTTTGGGTGTACTATACCTTTAACGTCCTTTAGTAAGGAGGGCCACCAAAAACCTCATCTAATGAGAGCCACAATATGACTGATACCTAGATGGGCAGAGAACTTGGAAGTGTGGAGCCAGTTAATTACCCGAGAGCGAATGGATGAGGGAACAAAAACTCTGTTGGGGGTCCAGTACCAGGATCAGGCACAGTCTGCTGGGCCTGCTTGAAAAGGTCCTCAATCTCCCAAGTGACTGCGGCGACTGAGCAGCTGGGAGGCAGAATGGGAGTAGCAGATTCATCTGGGGCAAACTGCCTAGAGAGTGCATCCGGTTTGATGTTCCAAGAGCCAGGGTGAAAGGACCAGCGGGATTGGCGAGGGTTCAGTCTCTTGGCGGATTGAATGTTTGACAGGTTTTTATGATCTGTCCAAACCTGAACAGGGTTTGCAGCTCCTTCCAGCCAGTGTCTCCACCCCTCAAGAGCTAGCTTTAGGGCTAATAGCTCACAGAGTCCAACGTCATAGTTTCTCTCTGCTGGGAAAAGTCTGGGAGAGAAGGCACAAGGGGGTAATTTGTCATCAAAGTCACATGTCTGGGAGAGGACGGCTCCAACACCAGAATTAGAAGCATCAACTTCCACCACAAACTGTTTAGAGAAATCAGGCTGCATGAGCACAGGTTCATTGGCAAAAAGGTCCTTTAAATGAACAAAGGCTGCCTCAGCCTCAGGGGTCCAAACAAAAGGGACCTTAGTACAAGTTAGAGAAGTCAGGGGTAGAGACGTTTGGCTGTAGTTCCGAATTAATCGACAATAGAAATGAGCAAGACCCAGAAAATGTTGAAGCTGTTTCCGGGTGTCGGGCATGGGCCAATCCAGAACAGCTTTAATCTTCTCCTCAGTGGGTCTCACCTGTCCGGAAACTGAAGGTTTATGGAACTCAGATTTCTCAGCTTTGACAAAAAGCTTGTTCTCTAGGAGACGCTGTAATACTTGGCCGACATTGATCCCATTTTCAGATAGGTTATTAGAAAAAATTAGGATATCATCAATGTAAACAAAGACAAAGATGTTCAGAAAATCTCTCAGGACATCATTCACCAGGGCATGGAAACAAGCTGGGGCGTCAATTAGACCAAAAGGCATCACCAGGTATTCAAAATGTCCTATGGGAGTTTTGAAGGCGGTTTTCCATTCGTCTCCCTCCCTTATTCGAAGAACATGATAGGCATTTCTGAGATCAAGTTTAGTGAAAACAGTGGTGCCTTGAACAGGTCCAAAAGCAGATGACAAAACAGGCAAAGGATATTGGTTCTTGACAGAAATTTGATTCAAACCTCTGTAGTCTATACAGGGTCTAAGAGAACCATATTTCTTTCCCACAAAGAAGAATCCAGCTCCAAGAGGTGATGAAGAAGGACAGATAATACCTGTAACCAGGGAATCCTTAATATATTTTTCCATAGCTTCCCTTTCTGGCTTGGAGATATTGAACAGATGACTGCTAGGCAGAGGGGCTCCAGGGAGCAGGTCAATGGCACAATCATATGGTCTGTGGGGAGGCAGGGAACAGGCTTCAGGTTTGCTAAATACCTGAGAGAGATTATGGTAGTCAGCTGGAACGGAGGAGAGATCAAGTGGGTCTGCATCACCAAACTCAAGCGGTTGGTACCCTGGGGGAACAGCAGATCTGAGACAATAAGAGTGACAGTTTACAGACCAAGGATCAATATGTCTGTTTGTCCAATTAATTGTGAGGTTGTGAAGCTGGAGCCACTCAAACCCTAAAATTAAGGCTGAGTTAGTGGTGGGAAAAACGTTGAAGGAGGTGTGTTACATATGATTTCCAGACACCCTCGGCTGAATGGGGCCTGTCTGATGGGTTATCTGGGGCAGGTTTCTGCCGCAAAAACCCGAAGAGGGTTCTGCAGAGGTATTATTTCAATACCCATCTGCTGAGCAAAGGCAGAGTCATTTAAGTTTTGTTCACAACCAGAGTCAATGAGTGCCAATAGGGAGAAAGACTTGATTAATTATTGATTAACAGAGATGCTGGCAAAAGTAAACGAGGTGCAGTGGGAGAAATCTTCTGGTCCACCAGTAGCCACGTCTCTACTGGTCGACCCTGGTTTTTACCAAAATGGGACACGAAGAAACAAAATGACGCGCTTCTCCACAATAAAGGCAGAGCTTAGCCCGCATGCGTTGTTGTTTCTGCTCAGGGCTTAGCCTAGTGTTGCCAATCTGCATAGGTTCAGGTGGAGAAGGGTTAGTGGGAAACTCACAAGAGATTGCTTGTAGACAGTGGTTTGGAAGGAGAAGTTCTAGTACCTCCTTCCTTGGTTTGAGCTCAGATCCGATTGTCCAGACAGATTGACAGTTTGATTAATTCCTCAAGAGTCTCTGGTTCATTCAGGGTGTCTAGCTCATCCTTAATGAAGTCATTGAGAGCGTTAGTGTAAACACACATGAGGGCAGTTTTATCCCAGCCCGAAACAACAGCCATGATGCGGAAATTAATGGCGAAATCGTATACAGACGTCTGTCCCCACTTTAATTTCAGCCTTTCTCAGGAGTTAAGTGTCTTTTTCAGATCCTAGTTAAAAGTCTGCTTGAATTCGGATATGAATTCCTCAAAGGAGAAGCCATAATCAGTGAATGAGGAAAATCTAACATCGGCCCAATCCAGAGCTCGGTCAGTTAGATGAGAAATGACATAAGAAATCTTAGTTGAATCCAGAGGGAACTTACTTGGGGCATGGTTGAACTGGATTACACACTGCATAAGAAAACCCCAGCACTTCTTGGGGTTTCAATCAAACCTGGGAGGACTGGCCAGCTGACATTCAGAGAAGGGGGGAGCAAAAACTTTTTGGTTAAGTTGTGGCGGGGCTAGCTCACCAGCTAGGCCGAATCCTGGAGAGAAAAACGGACAGCTTCAATTAGGTCGATAACACAACGGTTTTATTCTGTTTGCTAATGGACCAGTTCAACCGAGGTGTTGTCACGTCTGGTTAAGGCTTTTTGCTGCTGGTTGATGGCTCTCTGAATGGTTTCTGCAGGGTCAACGGTATGGCCAGAGTGTTCTGTCATGATGTCTTTAAGAGATATGACCCACATACAGAAAACCACTCAGAGAAACCAGAGTAAAAGTTTAACAGGTTTATTAAGGAGTACAGTTGGGTTGGATTCAGGGAAACCGGAGCTGGTGAACCGGAACTGGAAGTGAGAAGGGAAGTTCACAGAGGTTAGTTCAGGGTCCGTGGGAACATTGAAAGACATCTTGCGAAAACAGAGACAAACGGGACTCCTGTTTGCGGAGAAAAGTTTCTTCCCAGAATACAGTCTTTGTGGGTTTTTCCAGAGATTGAGGGGCTCTTTGGAGGGTGGACAGGGTTTGGACGGGACGTATGGAGATCAATCCCCTGCTCAGTGTGAAACTCAAACAATCCATCCAGGGGAAGAAGGCCAAACATCCGGTATGCAGGATGACTTTCTGCTGAAAGGCAAAAGACAAAACATTAGACTCAGAGAAACAAAAGTCTCAGTTAGACTCAGCTAAACTCAGCTTAGCTAGAGTAACCAAAAGTGGCAAACACTCTGGCGTCAAGGTAGTGACAGTCCACCACTCAAATACTCCTCAGTGATGAGCCAACCAGCCGCAGGTGTGGAGGAGGACCAACGAGGACAGGGTACCACCTGGTGGTGGGGGGAGAGAAGAACACCAAAAACACAACCCACACAAACTGGATTCCTAACATAAATGGGTGCACCGCAAGAAAATAATTTCCTTCTAGGGATTACTGAAGTAATTCAGATTGGGATTATTTTACCATTTAATCTCTCTTTCCAGAGGGAAAATAATGGTGTTATAGTTTACTGATTTTATCACTTGGTGCATTCATACCAAACGCTAAAACCTGTGAAAATATCCCCAGGTTTGTCTGCTTCTGCTTGTTTTGAAATTTTCCTGGCCAGTGAAAGCAGCCTTTGATAGAGTGGGTCATTATATCCTTTAATCTGGTTTGGAGCTAGGGTTGGGAATTGATAGGATTTTTCACGGTTCTTATTCCCTTATTGATTCTGTGAAACGATTCGATTCCTCATCGGTTCCCTTATCGATTCTGTGAAACAATGTACTTGGTAAGTGCACGGGGACATTCGTCTACCTTCTCCTGGGACATTCTTTGTTGCCTGCCTCGGTGAAGACAGAAGACAGTGAATCGGAGCTGCTAGCTTCTGAGCCAGCCAGGCTACGCTTCTCATTACAGGCTTCAAAATCTAATGGAGAAGGCATTTGTTTAATGAAAAAGCATTACTTTTCAATTTCGGGAAATAAACTCATTAAACTTACAATAAACTCATCTTTCCTAATTTACATAAACGAGCATGACCTTTCTCTCGATCCCTGAACTGTTGAGCAACTACGTAGCATGTTTAAGAACCCCAAAGAGAGGTAAGAAATTGGTTTATTTCCAGAAATGGCATACGTTTTACTAGGAACCACATTAAACCACATAAAACTAGCTACTTACCACCAGAGATGCCATCCGTGCTGGTCGTAACTTTAGCTTCTGTCCGGAAGCATCAAAAACACAGCATTCGTTGCAATGTATGCCATGTTGTGTGCACACGTTTTTCTGCATGTTGGATGTATTTCCTCCCGTGGATGCAAATGCCATTTTACATCCAAACTTTCAATTTTTACCCGATGGGTCGCCATTTTTTTTGTTTTGCTTTTCTAGACTTACGCCTGGTCACGTCGTACTTGTTTACTAAATGCCGTGTGCGTAACTTACTTAAAAAAACATGACATAAGTCGTGCTGCCCAGCGCTAGGCTCAGGTGCTGCCTGAAATCGTTAAGAGGACCATTAAGCGAGCTGCCAAATGCTGCCATGGAAATGGAACACATGGAACCGGTTCTGAACATGGACTGGTTTTCGATTCCCATCCCTATTTGGAGCATTGGGTGAGGATCCGAGGAAGAGCAGTGCAGTGGTTCAGATCCTTTCAAAGTCATTGAACATCCTCGTCCTCCAGTGCTTCTATTTTATATGGAGTTCCTCAGGGTTCTGTATGAGGCTCCCTTCTCTTTACTCTTCATCTGCTCCCACTTGGATCCTTAGGAAACACTTTGATGCACACGAGAGTCAGATCTCCTGCTGAGGCGAAACAGAAACTCTGTTGAATCTTTTCTGAAATGTTTGGATGATGTGAAAGCATGGATGGCTTTAAACTATTTAAATCTTAAAGGAAAAAAAAGATAAAAGTGATTTTTTTTTGGAGGCACTTCAGAGAGCCTACCTTTACACCTGGGCTATCTGGATAATTTTGTAAAACCAATGGCCACAAACTTAGGTTTTAAAAAGGACAGCCATTCTAACTTTGACAAAGTAAAGCTGTTGTCAAATCCTGTTTGTCCCTACAAATACCCTACAATATTAAGTAAGGAGTTTTGTAATTTCCCAGCTCCAGTGAAGGCAACACATGCATGAGGCTATGAACAAAGAGGAATTTTCTTGAAGCGGCACTCATCCATGTTTTATTGTCTCTCAGTGCTTATACCTTTTAGAGTTGTCACAGAGGAGAGTTGGCATTAAAGAAAGAAGGAAGATAATATTTCTCCTATGCTGTGTGGCAGTGGACAGAAAAAGCCACAATGGAACAGGTAAACAAAGAAGGGATTTAAATCTGTTATGTTTTCATAAGTAGCTTTGCCTCGTCTGTTCCTGTTTGGCTGTGACACCATCCTGGAAAGAAACATCAGCTGTGCTGCTTTCATCAACACCCTTGTTTATAGATGCTGTAGATTGGCCTGTTTTCCAGTGTGGTCCTGTTTCTCTGACCGTGACTGAGTGGATGTGCTCTCTTCGTCCTCTGACATGGGAGCTGCCTTGGAGCTCGTCTGCCTGGCTCTGTGTTTCCTGGACGGGGCCGCCTTTTACAGCTGCTTTTTGTGTCTCTGCTTCTGTCTCCTTGAACCCCAGTCGGCCTCAGCAGATGGCCGCTCACACTGAGCCTCGTTCTGCTGGAGGTTTCTTCCTGTTAAAAGAGAGTTTTTCCTCTCCACTATCGCTACAAGCACGCTTAATGTGAGGGATTGTATTTGAGTCAATAAGTCAATGCAATCAACTGGTTTTCCTTAGATAGAAAACTTTGCATCAATTTGACTGTATGATCTGGTTGAACTGTAAAGTGCCTTGAGATGACATGTGTTGTGAATTTGGCGCTATATAAATAAACTGAATTGAATAATTCTGTATTTGTTTAGTGACACCATCTTCAGCGCACCGTTACCATCTGATCATAGTGTGCTGTGGTTAAACCTCCCACACGCTTTTCAATAGGTGTGTGGTGCGCTTTAAACTTGGAGGAACTCTGCTCTGTCATCCATCTTTGCTCCTAGCTCTCGTGCTCCACTCAGCAGGTCGATGCTCTCTCTTCATCCTTTTTGCTCTCAGCTGTCTCTGCACTCAATACTTAATAAACTTTATGTTCTTCCACCTCATGAGACCTTCTTGAAATACTTGTCTTTAATTCCACTTTTTTATCATTCGATGTAGGATGTTGGTTAGGATGTGTGAAGGACCGGCACTGGCTCTGATGGAGCTCTTTTGTTTGTTTTATTTTGTAAAATTTTTATTTGATTTGTGTTTATTTGACTGTGTCTGTGTTGCATTCGTCAGTGCTAGGAAATAATAAAACTTCCTATCATTTAATATTGTGGAAAAAAATCTGCTGCTGGAGCTGTGAAGGAAGGCCAGGAGATGCCACTGGTTTGGTTGTTAAAGTCCATTTGAATCCCAGCAGAACCACTGAAGGTCCGATTGAAATCTTCTAGCAACACGTGTTGTTTGTCACCAAGGATCTTAAAGCTGTAATGATCAGGAAGGCCTCAGGGTCAGATTCCCATCCGTTTCCCAGTTTAGTGAAGACAGCCAACAGGATCATGGGGACCCTGATCCCATCTAAGGTACCAGATCTGTTTGGACGGGTCATCATTAAACAGGCTACCAACATTCATTTGGAGACAGAACATGAGCTGTCCTCTGAGTGTTTGATTGAAGTCAGGGAGAAGATCCAGGGTTCCTTTATGGAAACACAATTGTAATAAACATTCATTTACTCCTCCTTCAATCCAACTAGGAAGCGACTAGTCGGCAGGAGATGAACAGAAGCCAAGATAAATGCTGGGATGTGTTTGAAGACTTTTCCTCTGAACTTTTTCTCATCTATTTCTTCTTGCAGTTGATGCTGCTTGCATTTTTCTGGTTCTGGATTGTGTTGCAGCTCTGCTCTTTGTCCAACACAGATTTCTCCTGGAGCAGACTAATAAACACACCTTGATCTGGACCTTCACACGTCATTTGAACATATTCTGGTTCTACTTGGTTTACTACTTTAACTTGATAATTTTTCTGGGACTTTAGCTTTCAGTCAAATGATTTTTCTACATTTTTATTCATTATTTTAGTTTTAACTTGTGTTTCCAGTTAGCCTGGGTGCCAGTCCGAACTTAGTCCCGCCCACAAGGTTTGAGTTCGGGGAAGTTCGGTCTGGCTCTGCTCCATAGTAGCGCGAGTATTAAAGCCCACTGTCAGGCGATCCAATCAAATCGTCAGGGCGGGCTTTATACGATGATGGACAGATGATCAAGAGTAACGTTATCAACCACGTGACCAAAGCGCGCTTGGGTGACAACAATAATGGCTGCCGCTGGAGAGTTTGGGTGAGTAGATTCTGCTATTAGGTCTGTTCTAGAAGATATCGACAGCAAATTAATTTTAAAAGAGGAACAGAGAAACGCGATCAAGTCTCATCTTCTTATTCTAGGCGTGAAACTGCACGCTTTGATTTTTGTGGACAACAACTATGCCTCGCTTAACATACGTCACGCACTCCGTTGCTCTTATTGGTTGTAGGTCTATCCAATTGAGTGCAGAGGCATTTTTTTCCTGGTTCGTTCAAAACACGCCCCATAATCACAGCTCTATGGAGCAGTATCAGACTCATATTCTGACTAGAATTGAGTCGGACTACGTCAGGCTAGTTTCCAGTTGCTTCAACACATCTTTTATTCTTTATTCAGATTGAAGAGCTGCCGGTTGTCAGAGATCAGCTGTGCTTCTCTGGGCTCAGCTCTGAAGTCCAATCCCTCCTATCTGACAGAACTGGAACTGAGCAGCAACAACAACCTGAAAGATGGTGGAGTGAAGCAGCTCTGTGGTTTTCTCCAGTCTCCCCTCTGCAAACTACAGACATTGAGGTCAGTGACCATGCTTTAGTTTTGTGCTGATATTTCTGATAGTACAGTTGTGTTTTCAAGTGAACAAAGCTCATCTTGAAGTCATTAAACGCTGTTCTGTTTAAGATTAACTAAAGATTGTCCCGTTTTTTGGGGATAAACTTTACTAAACTTCCTCGAGAAAGAGCAGCAGCATTTCTCCTTAGGCGCTCAGGTTCTGCTGTCGCTGCCGTCGGGCAGCAGAGACCCAGTTCTGCTCTGTGAGAAACTCCATCAGTCATTTAGGCCTTTGGGTCTGCCGTCTCCAGCTTTGCTTTCTATGTCAGAAAATGAACTGAAGGCTCCTTCAACCCACCTCCAGCCCCTCCTCCACCTTTGTAGCTAAAGCTTCATCAGAGTGTCATTCCTCCCAGACTCTTACCGTGTTCCCCGTCTAATCTTAACAGGTCTGGCAGAAGACCGCCATGTTGAGCCTGGTTCTGCCAGAGGTTTCTTCCCAATTGGGAGTTTTCCCTCTCCACCGCTTTCTATGTCAGGACATGAAATGAAGGCTCCATACTTAAAGCTCTCAGGTTCCTCTGAGGGATTTCTTCTTGGTTTGTGGACGGAGATTTTTGTCGTGCTCCATTTTCAGCCGTTTGCCGTACATAAACTTTTAGTCTGGATCCTACCAATGTTTTCTAAATGAGACCCAGGACTGGGAACCACTGGGCTGTTGGATCATCCAGACACTGATTACTGAAGGAGATCATTACCTGTTTATGTTTGGACTTTATTTCAGCACATGAAGATAAATAAAGGAGAACTAGTTCCAGTAGGAGCTGTGAACTGAGTTCAGAATATTTAGGTAGAGAATTATGAGCATGAATCAGTTGATCTGAACCTCCTTGAACTGAGTTTAGAACCAGTTCTAGTTCAGGGAGAACTGGGTCAGCACTGGTAGAAGGTTCTAGATCTCTTTCTAACCTTCATCAGGTTAGTTATTCTGCAGGATGTCTTTAAAATAGTTCAGTTGATATTCCTGTGAAGAATTTGATGGAATCAGCTGGAAAACAAAGTTCATACATTACATTCTAATAAATCTTTACCTGAGTTGGTCTTTGGACTTGAAGCCTTTAGCTCATATCCTAACATAGAAAGCAAAGCTGAAGTTGGCAGAGTCATGGATGATGGAAATGAACTGGACTTCCTTTCATCCATTTTCAGGGTGTTATGGCTCAGGGTCCTAAAAACTGGAGATCATGCCACAAGGTGCAGAGAGAAACATTGATTTAGGATCAAACACAGGTTAACAAAAACTAGAATGGATGGAAGTGTCTGTATCAGTGGGGTAGAGCAAATGATTGGATGTGTTTGTGTGATCATCAGAGTGATCACCATTTTTCTGATTTCACCATCAAAATGAGGACCGCTTGTTGTAAAGTGAGGACATTTTTCTTCTCCTGTTGAGCTGTTTTGCTAACAGTAAGCTTTAGGGTTAATGTCAGGGTCAGGGCATAGAAAGGGTTAAAATCACTAAAAATCAATGGATGTCAGTACATGATGATAAAGGTGATGATAGTGAGGAAGGTGAAGGTGGTGGTGATGTCCAGCAGCAAAGCAGCACGGCATCCATCAGGGGGGCGGGGAGACAGAGAGAAAAAGTGGCAGGGATTTCTATCTGATCTTTCACCCTCTCCGTAGTTCCCCTGTGGTGCGAGCACGGGGCGGCTGTTACGCGCCTTTAGCGAGCATGCGCATTTCCCGTCACTTGCGCAGTGAATTGTGCCGCCTGCAGTGTGCGAAGATAAAGGGGAAACCGTATCTGATGGGGAAACGCAGCTCGACGTAACACCGGTATTTTCATGTGGAAAACGCTGTTTTGCTGGTTGAGTCCTCCCCACTCTCCATCTCTCTGTGCGTGCTCTATGTTAACACCCGCCAGTGGAAACAGCCACCTACCCAACTGATAGACGAAATCTCACTATACATCAGCCAATCTCATCCTCCTTTCTCTCATGACAAGGCACGCATGAGTCCTATCATACAAAAAGGTTCATTGTGCGACCTGAGTAACGTGCAGTAACAGCATATCGCAATGGTAACTGCATTATAGTTACAGTTAAAGTAATTAGTTAGATTACCCCATTATTAAAAAAAGGTAACGGCGTTAGCATTACTTTCAATACCGCTTCTCCCATCACTGCACACAACCCAGCTCACAAGGCCTATGGCTGAACAAAGGGTAGCTGACATACACTGTGTGCAGAGATCCACCTAGCTATGGGCCGCCATAAAAGTAAAAGAAAAGAAAAAGAAGAACTTTGAAAAACAGACGAAAACATGGAAGATGAAAAGAGGTACAGTCAGTGCAGGTTCATCATCAACAGGATGGCAGCTTCAGTTGTTTTCATTTCACACTCTATGTGATGCAGAGTTTAAAAAAAATCCTGATGTCATTTTTTCCAGTGTTGTGCAGCCTTACTGTGGAATAATTGATCATCTATTTGAATTGATCTGCATTTATCTCTATTTGTTCATCTTTCCTCCAAAGTTCTCCAGAACTTGTCTTTTTGTTTCTGTGAAACTTGAAGAATTTGGCAGAAGAAGCTGAGTTTGTATTGATGGAGCTGCTGGTCGAGCTGACAAAGATAAAGAGCCTAAGTCAGCAGGTCTTTATTGGAGCAGCAGTGTGTTGGCATTAATATTAATGAGAGCTCTTTAACTGCTTCTGTTGGACTGTTCTAACCTGCATTCTTTTGGATCAGCACAATTCTTTCTATTCTTTATCTAGGTTGGATTCCTGCGGTTTATCAAAGATCAGCTGTGCTTCTCTGGTCTCAGCTCTGATGTCAAACCCCTCCCATCTGACAGAACTGGACCTGAAATGGAACTACCTGAAGGAGTCAGATGTTCAGCAGCTGCAGGATCTCGTAGAGAGTCCAGACTACAAACTGCAGACTCTGTAAGTAGATGGTTGGAGTGAGTCCAGCAGCTGTCTGCAGGATTGTTCTAAACCCAGTTAGTCTCAAAGCAATGATCCAGTGTTCCCAGTAAAGCTGCAGCTTCTCAGTGGGAGGAGAATGGTGACAGGCTTCCTGATTGGACACAGAGACACCGATCAGCCAATCAGAGGAGCCAGAAGCTGGTTGTGTTCCTGTGTTTGTGTTGATGTGAAGACGACTGTTGTTGTTGTGTTCATGTCTCTAGGAAATGAAGCTGGATTCCAGCTGCCAGCCTTCCAACATGTCTAGAGACAGTGGTCCTCATCCATCAAACTGTGGGAGCATCAGATCTGATATCAGACTCTTTGTTCTCTCATTTCAACAGGAAACAACTGATCAGTTTCATCTTAGCCACAGCTCTGAGATCAGTCTGAATGCAGCCTGGAAATCAGTGGCTCTGATTTCACAAACTATCATTCCATTTAGTCACCATGTGGTCTTTCTACAGAGCAGAAGCTCTACTGAAGTCCACTCAGCACATCTGGACATGTGTCCTTTTGTCATTAGTCTCATCCAGATGTGTTCAGGGACAGACTCCATGTTTCTTAGTCAGCTGATATTTCAGAAACAGATTAGATGTTAATCAGCAGCCAGAGTTTCTGTGTCTAAATGGAGCAGCAGCTAACATGTAGCAGCAGTAAATCCATCACTACAATGTTTGTGCAGCAATGAAGCCTTCAGGACTCTCAGCAGGTGGTTTCCACTGTGGACTGGAGGGAAACCTGCAGAGGAACCAGACTGGAAGCTAAAAATGTGTTGAGCTGTGTGAGCTTGGAGCTCAGTGTGTTCACTCCAACACGTTAAGATGAGAGCTGAAAGGAAGCAGGCTCTGCTCCACAGCTGCTCTGAACAGGACTGAAGTCCCTGCTGCTCTCAATCCTGGATGTGCTGCATTACTGACTGACAGCTGATGGAGAGAGAGAGGCTGGAAACACTCACTGATCTCCTCTCTTCATCCTTCTTCTCTCTGCAGGTGGTGGAAGGATTGATATTAGTGGAGGAGAGAAGCTGATCTGTGCCCTGATGATCCTCAGAGGTTGAAGCTGCAGCAGTCTGAGTTTAAAGAGACTCTGACAGGATCCTGATGATGAACTCTGAGTTTAGAGATTTGTTTGTTTTCACTCATTTTTTCTCTTTGTTTCCATCATCTCCATAATATTATATTGATATTTTTTCCATCCAAATAAAAATTGAGAATAAAATGATATATAACATGCAACAATATGAAATTAAAAAAGAATCCTGAACAGTTTCTTGTAAACCTAAGAAAGTTGTCTCTCTTTAATTTATTATTCCCACTGAAGTTCCTGGATCAGATCTGAAAAGCTGCTCTGTCTTTCTGATTCTCTGAGAGCTGCAGCAGTTTCAGATGCTGAGGTATTTTTTTGGGGTGTTACCTCTATTTCTCAGCATTCATTCTGTCTCCATGTTCACCTGCTGAAACCTTTAGATCCTGCTGAAAATCTTTGTTGTTCCTGCTGATGAAACACCACTGTGGCTCATTGTTAGAAGGTTAGCTAAAGCAGATGTGGAGCGATCCAGGACCTCAGATAGACTCAGGAAGCCCTTCCAGTCCGGCCCCAGCAGGGTGGAGGAGGGCTGCTGTCATTAAGGAGGAGCTGCTTGGAAGGAAAATAGAATCCAAGGCTGAATCCCATCATTTGGCCTTAACTCTTCCTCACCAACCCTAAGCTAGTGAGCTGTTGGGGATCCTGGTTTTTCTAAGGAGTTGTAGGGGGGGCACCCATTGGTCCTTGGACAGGGATTCTGTTTAGGAGACCGTTTGGAAGCAAAGATGTTAGAGCTGAGCTTGGAAATGTTGGTTTTCTCACTTCCAATGTTTTAATGACTCAATAACCTTTGTAGTGTCTAAATCAAAATGTTCTGATATTTCATGTTGTTTTCCACTGTTAATTATTCTGAAGCAGTTTAAAAACAGCAAAGATAGAATATTTCATCCAATATTTGACTCTACTAGTTTCTATCGTATTCCTGGAGGGTAGCAGCTGGTCTGGATCAGTGATCATCTGGATAATCATCTAGTTTCCAGTCTGGTGTGAAGCTCAGAAATTGCTCATTATTCCATGTTAAATTATTTAAGTTTCAATGTGTCTGCGTGGTTCTCTCAGGCATCTGCGTCGGCAGAACCTTTTCAAAGGGGCACGTGCCCTGTTGTGGATCTGCGGTGATTTCGTAATTAATTAATTTTACACTTTCACAGGTACGCCGCCGCTCTGCTGTGCCCAGAGCTGACAGGAAGTGTATTTCTCACCACCTTCCACGACAGTGCAGATGTTTTGCGGGTGATTGACAGGTGGAGTTGCGGAGGATGGAGATGCACTGGAGAGAGAGAGAGAGAGAAAGAGAGAGACAGATAGAGAGAGAGAGAGAGAGAGAGAAAGAGAGAGAAAGAGAGAGAGAAATGGTGTAAGATATGCCTTCTTTTTCAAACATCAGGATCAGACCCAGCATGGATAAAGACAACTAGGACTCATTTAAACACTTTGTAGAAAAGGCAAATAAGAATAATCTGGGATTCACATGCAAAATAATATAATATAGTGTACTTTTTCTAGATGTTTGTTCATTTGCATAGGTGCTCATAAAAAACACATTGTCAGAAAATAGTTTTTATATATTGAAAAAAATAAAGCTGACCAATAGATATTAGATATTCCATTATTAAACTGGTACATTATTTCTTTAAGTTTGTGACATCATATTGGACCATGCAAAATACAGATTTACCTTCACAATGCCTCAGAAGGGATTTATGTACAAAATGTAAAGATGTTCATGAAATTATGTTTTGATAATGTTTTTTGTTGTTAACATATGTATATATATATATATATATATATATATATATATATATATATATATATATATATATATATATATATATATATATATATATATATATATATGTATTTCAGAATATATATATAATTTTTTAACATACTTTAATAATCCCAGAGGAAAATTTATTCTCTGCATTTAACCCATCCCCTTGGGGAGCAGTGGTCTGCCATTGTTCGTCGCCCGGGGAGCAGTTTGCTGTTAATGGTCTTGCTCAGGGAGTGGTTTTTGATATACATCTATTTTTAATTTACAGCTCCACCTGCCGCCACAGGCCGAGACGATACCCATTGGTTGTTAAAAAAATTAACATCCAGCTCTCCCATTTTCTGGCCATGATATACACGCCTCATAGGATCATTACCATCATGGCCGAAATAGAAATGATAAACACAGAAATGTATGCATTTTTTTCCTTTTACAGTTGCACATTTCAAGTTTTCAGTTTTCAAGTTCATGTTTGATGACAGACATTTAACGAAGATAAATTGTGCCTTCATCAGTAGTGGATTAGAGATATATAGTTAAGTTCACAAGTAGGCCAATTCAATTCAGTTTGATTCAGAAAGACATTTAATGATATGAAAAATAATCAGAGTGTACAGTTTATTTATGACACTTAATTATAATAAATACCTGCTATAAAATATTTGCTTGCATGCTTTTATAAAATAAATATTTGCCCCAACATTTTTTTGCTTGCGTGCTTTGCATGCTGACATTTTATTTGGTGCCCCTGTATAGTATTGGGTCAGCTGACCCCCCTGCTCTCAGGGTACTCCAGCTTCCTCCCACAGTCCAACTAATGACTGTTAGGCTGTTTACTGTTTCTAAGTTGCCCTTGAGGTGTGAGTGTGTGTGTGCATGGTTGTGTGTCTCTGTGTTGCCCTGCTATGGATGACCTGTCCAGGACAGATGGATCCTATTAAATGGATCTAAAAAATGCAAATAAAAAAGAAAACCTCAAAAAAATAAAAAAACTTGAACCATTTAAGCTCATTTTATTGGAAAGTAGATCAAACATTTTAATTGAAATACAGCGAGTTTTATATCAAGTTCAAATGATGGGTATTAGTGTTATATTTATTTGGGTTCCAGCACATATAGGGATTAAAAGAAATTAAATTGCAGACAAGATTGCTAAGAAGGCATCACAAAATAAAACTATTGATATGATGATTAACATAACAAAGACAGAAATTAAAAGTATCCTTAAACAAAGGATGAAGGAACAGTGGCAAAAACAATAGAAGAAGAAAGGAGAGGAAGATGGTTTTGTAGGATTCAGCGGAAAGTCGGAAAAATTAGGAGAGCAGAAGGAAGCAGAAGAGAGGAAACAGTTATTTCAAGACTTAGATTTGGACATACAGGATTAAATAGCACATTATTAAAAATAAGGAAATGTATATCAGGCAAATGTAAATTTTGTGTGTGTTGTTCTTTGTTTCTATATAAGAGACGAGGCGTGTAAGCTTGTTCTGTATATTTATTTCAAACCTCACAGAACCATTCAGTAGCAAGCTACATTCTGAATAGGGTGACCACCTGCTAATAAGCCCAAGGGGGGACAAGGGGTATGTTTCTGAGGGACAAATTGGGACACTGCTTGGTGTAGCGGTGCCCCCACCTCACAGGCAGACTCACTGATAGGGGTTTACACATTTCTAGCACATACCACCTTACATGGTATATTAATAATGCCCTATTCCCATAAACATGTGTAAATGCTGATGTATGCTCATGAATAGGCCGACCAATGTGTATTTCTTTCTGAATAAAGATTCATAATACTTTGATCATTCAATGAACAGATGCACTTCCAATTCCGATTTACTTTAGCTATTCAATTTTATTTATTTTTTATTACAATTTATTCACTTTAAATAAATTATAATTTGAAATTAAAGGATTAACATTAATTGTAGTTGCTCTACACCACAGGAACTGTAAAAAAAAAAAGGCTTAACTAACGACTCCAGAGGTTCACAGAATGAGAAGGGGGAGGAAGGATGGTGAACTTGGATGTTGGTAAAAGCAGGAACAGGAAAAAAAAAAACTGTTCAGTGTTCTGGGGACACCTTTAGGACTTTGGGGTCACCTTTAGGACTCAAACCTTTTCACCAGCATCTGAATAAAATAAGAAAGAAAGATAAGAGACAGAATTAATTTATGATAAGCTTCCAAATGGTTTTCCAGTATAGACAGAGGAGTGCAAACCCATCACCATCACACTACAAAACAATACAAAAAGGTGCCAAAATACAATCCTATGCAAAACAATGACATATTTTGATCTAAAAGGCTACTGTTTCCTAAAAGTGACACATTTGCACCCCTGTAGACAGCCCACCAATGTTCAAAATCAAGACGTTTAAAAATTGACTTCAAACATTTAATCTCATTAATTTGGGCTTTCACTGCCATATGCTGTCATATGAGAGTAAGCACAACTTGACGACCATAAGTTTTTTCATATTTCTTGCATTGATTATGCGTGACACGGTCTCAATTTGCGGGACGAATGAATTGGGCTTCAAACGCTGTGCGCGCACGCGCTACGCGGGACGGGTGGTCACCCTAATTCTGAACCGCCTCTCGTTCTCGCCTCCAACCCATGACACCACTCTCCCCGTAGCATGCTGGGTGTTGGAGTTTAAGAGCTTTCCAGCTCATAACATCACATCCCTTCTCCTATAAGAGATAATATTGAACATATAAGAAGAAGCCATTTTCTGTAAACAACTTTTCACTTTAAACCATTTTTTAACGAACATTTTTAAGTGCCTCTATGCATCCAAACACTAACCTGAAACAATATCAACATTAACTTCTATCATTCCAACATTTCACCAGTTCCTTTTCCTTCAAATAGGACAAACAAAAACATAGTCCTTAAAGTAAGTTGCACTACTAAAGCAACCCCTCAGCAACTCTCAATTAACTTCTTAGGAGGGTTAATCTGTCTCTTAGGCCTAGCCAGCCTTTCAGGAGTCACTGATGTAGACACATGGGAAGGTGTCACATCCGCTGGTGATGGCATCAGTCCACTGCTAACCAACCCTCATGATTCTGCTGAATCCTGAGCTGCCATGTCAGTTCCAGTCATCTGTAGTTGAAGATCCGTGCGATTCCTCCTTAGAGATGTTCCATTCTCCACTTGCATCTTAAGGGAGCGTGGTACAACCCTGTGATGCCGAGTTCTGTCCTATTAATATTGTTTATTTTCCACGGGCCCTGTGTGGCGTTCTCTAGGGGTCAAAGGTCAAGTGCTGTGCGGCTTTCTGTCCGTTTAATGCTTAGTTCTGTCCCCTGAATGAGCATTTTAAAAAATCAGGGGCCCTACAGGTGGTTGTGTGGAGGTCAGACGGTGTGCTCAGCCCGTCTGCAGGCGGGCCCGCGGTGCTCTGTCTCTGGGGAGAGGATCTCCATGGGCCCGGTCCCTGGTTCCAGAGCCTGGTTCTGGACCATGGGCCCGGTCCATGGGCCTGTGGCGGGCCCTTGGTGCTCTGTCTCTGGGGAGAGGAGCTCCATGGGCCCGGTCCATGGGCCTGTAGCGGGCCCTTGGTGCTCTGTCTCTGGGGAGAGGAGCTCCATGGGCCCGGTCCATGGGCCTGTGGCGGGCCCTTGGTGCTCTTTCTCTGGGGAGAGGAGCTCCATGGGCCCGGTCCCTGGTTCTGGAGCCTGGTTCTGGACCCAGGCCATGCTCACAACTGTCCCCAGGTCCCCACACATGTCCCTGGGTGGTTCAGAACCGGGCCCCAGGGTGTTAAAGCTTTGAAAAAAATAAAAGTTTAAAGAAATTAGCTTTAAGGTGCTGACTTTTGTCCCAGTGCTTCAATATGTCCAGGTGTCCATTCATTGAGGAGTTGAAGCAGCTAAGTTTGTGGTTTGTAAAATTTAGAAACAAAGTTCTTTTAGGCCTTCAACGGAGCGTTTGGCGGGGGAGGGGTGGGACAAATGGGACCAAAGAGGGCCAGATGTGAGAAATAAGTACTTTTGTGGCATTATCGGAGCGTTTGGCGTGGTGGGACAAATGGGATCACTATGGTTAGGGTTAGGGACATGTCCAGTTGTTGATAATACCCCTGTGTCCATTAGAGTTAGGGACATGTCCAATTGTTGAGAATACTCCTGTGTCCCTCACTTATGTCCGTGCCCCTGGTGAGGCAAAGTGACCGTTTGTCCCATTCAAAAGTAATACGGGATGTCCCATTCATTCGTGCCCAGCCATGTCCCAACCCCGATGCACCCTAATGTCCCATCGCCAAATGCCTCATCTCGTCCCAAGTTACACGGTCCTAGGACATGTCCCATACACGGGGGGCCCGAATGTCTCAATGGAAAGAACTACCGGGCTGTCCCATTCAAAAGTAATACGGGATGTCCCATTCATTCGTCCCTAGACATGTCTCATTACTCGGTCAGTACCTCCTTATGTCCAGGCCCCTGGTAAGGTTGATGCCGACTCTTGCCCATTAAAAATAATGGCGAGTTGGCCCATTCATTCGTGCCCAGCCATGTCCCAACCCCAATGCCTCCTAATGTGCCATTGCCAAATGCCTCATCTCATCCCAACTTTCTCGGTCCTCGGACATGTCCCATACACGGGGCGCCCGAATGTCTCAATGGAAAGAACTACCGGGCTGTCCCATTGTTAGATCCACACTAATGTCTAATAGGAAGTAATGCGGGGTGTCCCCAGCCAATCGTCCTATACTGAGTTATACAAAGTGTCCAGGTGCCGTCTGGTGGTCAATCGGGGAATATACCGATTCGGTACCCTAACCTGTCGTTTTTTGAGAGACTTTGCCCACTTTGGGGGTCTGCCCCGGGCTCAGGGTGGGCGTGAAAAATCGGGTGACCCGGGCATAAGGGTCACGAGGCTTTGCCCTATTTTTAGGGCCCAGTCCCCGGAGCCTGGGGCCTCCGGTTTGGCCCCAGGAATTTTTCAAAAAAGGCATTCAAGTGCTACCTAATGTCCGAAAACTTCGCCAGGTCCCTATTGTGGGTTAGGTACAAGAGAATACTTTCTCGATGACTCTCCCCGCCTCATCCAACGACTGGGCAGTTGCAATGGAGAGTCAAAGGTATGTGCACGGGCCCACGCTCATCATCTGCAGCCTCCCCTTCCTAAGTCTTAACAGGTCTCAAAACACTCCATAACGGTAAAGCCAGCATACAAAAATGTAAACATGCATAAATCATTTTGTGAAGGTATAAGGTGCACCTTAAAACACCCTAAAATAAATAATTTTTGGAACACATCATCAGTAGTGGACCTCAAGATCATCGGGTGTTTCGGCCATTATCACTAGACACCCTCACTCGAGGAAGGCCCAGACAGGGGTGATCAGTCCCTGCTGTGTGTCCAACAGCCAATCAGGTTTGAATAAATCTAAAACTAAGCCAGTCACAGTATAAAGGGGGGTGAAACACTTACCTCCATACCCCTCGGTAAACAGGTCGGTTGTTGACACCGTTAGGTTACTCCGCCCTGCCCCGGTAAGGGTGAAGATCTGGGTTCTGTGTTGTCTGAGTAAGTGGGGAGAACTTGATCCTATGCTCCATACACCGCACAGCCTCAGGGTCAAGTATGTCATGCCCAAACCATACATAAACTGTGTGAGACCAAGGCATGTTAAAAAAACGGATTTACATTGGGGCTGGGTTTATCTATCAGTATAGCTACTTCACTCATGGTTTGTCTTAAAGGGTCACTTGAAAATAAGAATTATGGGAACTAAAGTAGGGGAAGAAACAAATAACATTAATTAAAACCAGTATGGTGAAGAAAATTAAAGGTTTTAGTAAAGATTTAGCTCTAAAAGTTACCCATAAGGCATTGCGGTAGTATAGACCAATAAAAACGGATATTAAGGTGAATTATCTAACTTATTCCACCTTTTTTGGGGTTTGGAGACCTTGATAGGGTAAATTGGGACCCAGATGGTTTTACTTAAGTTTAGGACCGGGGCCCCTAGGGCCTTAGGGTTAGTTAAAAAGGTCCAAAAAGGTGTTAATCATTAGTAATTATTAAATGGAATACTCCAATAGGTATAAGGTTAGGGTCAAAATGACCTTTGACCTTAGGGTTAGAAATAAAATTCTGTTTAGGGTCCATTAGGATCTGGAAGGTCTTCCTTAGGTTTAGGCATGGGGCCCTAGGGCCTTAGGGTTAGTTTCAAAGGTCTGGATGGGTGTTAACCCCCAGGAATAATACTTATTTTAAATGTCCTAGAGGAACTAAAGTTAGGGCCATGGAGTCATTTAATTATTGGTAATGGAGATCGGAGAGGGCAGAGCCAGAGGGAACCGCCTATACGGGCTGCATTCTCTCCCGCCGGATCGGGCCGTACACTCTGCCCCCCCTCTCTCCACTCCCTCAAAAATAATTCTGAGGGAGGAAAGGTGGGGGAAGTAGGTTAATTATCAATTCATTTAAATAATTATAATAAAAACGGAAGG